>NC_134705.1:163578753-163701253 GCF_043290135.1 Rhipicephalus microplus | reverse complement strand
GGCGTCAGAATATGTGGTTGTCATAATGGCTCCGTGGTTGAAAGCCGGTACTCCAGTATAAAAGACACACACGCTACTGCGCCTATTCCCTTAAAGCCGCGCAGTGGGTGCGTAGCAAATTCGGAAATGTTTCATGCACTAAGTGTTTGAAGTACGCACTATAGGAGCAGTATTTCGCTATCACGTTCAGCTTCTAAAATCGAAGTTATAGGGCTCCTAAATTTTTGAGTTTGAGACTCTAGGAAGTAAACAATTCATGATCATGATGGCTTTAGCAAACACGTAAAGGCGGAATGCTGTAAAGTAGAAAAAAAATTTCAAGTTTTTGCTTCAGTTTCCCGTACCCCCCCCCCCCCCCCCTAGCCACGTACGTGAGGAATTACATACAACAGTGGGTATAATCATAAATAAGCGTATCGCAACAGAAACAAGCGTGTTCAGATTGCCTGGGCGTGGTAAAAAAAAAGGAAGGAAAAGATGACCGAACACCCGGGACCTCATGTTCTGAAGGTGCGAAGAAGAGCCCCGGGCTACAGCTGTTACTGGGCGCAGCTGCGGCTGCCAAACACCAACCGAACGACCTCGCCTTCGTAGAGCCACTTCTTGGCCTGTTAGATAAGCAGACCAGCAGGCTGTCAACAGCGCCTTATACTTATATTCCTCTTTTTTAACTGCTTGGCTCACAGACTCCCTCTGGCGAATGTCGTCCGGTGGAAAGAGCAACGGCATGGCCGCGTTGACGTTCGCCGCTTTTACGACGCTGCTCTCGTTGAGCTTTTATTTCCATTTTTTTTCTCCTCTCTGATCGTCTTCTGTTCGACGTATGTACGTGCATCGAGAAGCCTAGTTCCCACGCTTGACGCACGAACCGAACTCTATAGCACAGTCTTGCGATGAGTTGGCGCACCGGACACCCAATAAAGAATCAAGCGTTGCTGCGCACTTCTTTCTAGGGTACCGTATTTACTCAAATGTTACGCGAGATATATAAGATATCTATCTATCTATCTATCTATCTATCTATCTATCTATCTATCTATCTATCTATCTATCTATCTATCTATCTATCTATCTATCTATCTATCTATCTATCTATCTATCTATCTATCTGTCTACCTGTCTGTCTGTCTATCTATCTATCTATCTATCTATCTATCTATCTATCTATCTATCTATCTATCTATCTATCTATCTATCTATCTATCTATCTATCTATCTATCTATCTATCTGTCTGTCTGTCTGTCTGTCTGTCTGTCTGTCTGTCTGTCTGTCTGTCTGTCTGTCTGTCTGTCTGTCTGTCTGTCTGTCTGTCTGTCGGCGTGCGCGCGTACGTGTGCGTGTGTGTGTGTGTGTGTGCGCGCGAATTTATGCTGTCCTAGCAGTTTTGTCCATGGTATCCATGCCAAAATTGACATGTCTTGAGATCACTGTATAAAGAACCTAAATTTAAGTGACGGGTCATACATAATATGAAAGTCATATGATTTACACTCTAGAACGTGAAACTTGGGAAAGAGAGAAACCATGCACTGAGCGCCGGTGTGTCCCACAGCTAAATCTTTACTCTTCACTGCTCTACTCGCCACCAGTCTACCAACGCAGGGCCACTCTGCGGATATGTTTCAAAGAACTGGTGTATCAAATAGACGGTATTATTTAGAGATACACCTTGTCATATCAACTTTCAGACAAGAATATCTAGCGCCTTGGTAAATTCTGTGGAAATGGTGACACTGCTTCCAAACCAAACGCGTTTTAGGCAGCAACAATGAACCTTAAACTCGTAATATGCATACTGAGGACCGGCGGCGAGTGGTGGGAATTGACCGATTTTTGTGGTGCATACCCATTAATGGTGAACCGTGACGACGACATGACACGCCGACAAGCCGATACATCTAAGACTGAAATAAAGCACCCGTGTAGTCATGCGCTTCTCTATCATGCGCTCGCTAAAGGGACGCTTAAGAGAAAACAGACGTTTCAGTTATTGGTAAAGTACGATTTCTCGATTCCGAAAACACCACTCCTACCACGAGAGAACGGTTGGTAAGCGAGAAAACGCGAAAAAGGAAAATCCGAACCACCCCGAGATTCCCCCCACCATGGCGTCATAAATATTGAAGGAGTCTAGTGGGTCCTACGCCGCTTCTAGTCGATAAAAACAAAGTACGTTGTCATCTGTGGGTGCCATACATCTAGCATACGAAAATCACAGAAATTCATCGGGGCAATGTCGCAAAAGTACGAAAAACACATTGTGAAATTTTCGACGTCAGGCATAGACATCGGTGCAAGATTTGAAAATGAGGCTTCTCACTTTGACCTTCTCCGATAATAACGAACTTATGGTAGTGAGACATTTGGCGTTAGAGTTGTCAAAGCGCAGATTAATTATATTAATTAGGTTATTATTTCTTTTTAGTGTCCCTTTAAAGTTAGGGCTGGAATACTTCAAGCGCTACATCGGCTGCATATTACAAGGATCTCCTGTTTTGCTTTCTTCTCAGATTACAGTCCTTTTTTAGGGGCGAAGCTCCTTATAGCGTCACCCGATCGTCCCTCGTAGTCGTAGTCGTAGTGTGTAACCAGTCTTACGTTTTGACCTGCAAGGTGGTGCTGGTGGGAGATTCCTCCTGTGCGTTGTTGAACAATTAAAAATTCGTAGCGTGCGCGTTAAATAAAAGCCGAATTCTCCTGTCTCTCATTCCCCATTAGCAGCCATTGGCATGTAGATTGAGCACTATCTGACAAGAAAGGGTTGCTACGTTATACTCGCTGGGCGTAACCTCCTTGGTTTTAGAAAGGTTTAGCGAGCGTTGGGCCGCAGTGCCATGAATACAGTGAACTAGTATATACCATGAAGTCGAGGTGGTTAAAGGTGGGAAGTAGACACGAAGCGCAAGCCGTAAGAAAGTGAGCGTGTGCCACCCCTCGTTTAGTCCTTTGAATGTCCGCTGGATGGCGGTGCTTCTATATCGAGAATATACGATGAAAAGATGCGAGATGGTGGTACTTGGAGCGTTGAATAGATGGACTGACGGACACACAGACAGATGCATGGACGGACTCAAGGATGGGTGCACCGACGGATGGACGCATGGACGGACGCAGGGGCGGATGCATGGACGAACGCAAGGACGGACGCACAGATGGACGCGCGGACGCACGAACAGACACGCAAACGGATGGGCAAATGGATGCAAGGACGGTCACACAGACGGACGCATGGACGGAAGTAAGCAAGAACGAATAAACGGACAGATGCTTCGCCCCACTCTCCATCATTCACTCCGTGGATATGCTGCCATTTTTTTTTCTTCTTTAAACCCCCTTGTTACAGTCGAAGGTAACACGAAGTATAGCGATACTCCCTGCGCGTAACGCCATTACAGCACCACTCTTCAATGCTCCGCCTCGGGAGCACTTCGTAATGTCCGCCCGTTAGTCGAAGCGTATTGCATATAATCTGTCAAATTACAAGCAAACAAATGAGGTTTGGGGTCGTCGTTATAACTATGTGTGCTTGTGTGGTTAAAACATTACGGCTAATTGTCAAGTAAAACTGTGCTTAACACTAAAGTATGCTTTTACACAGTACGAAGAAATTTGGGAAGAGTTAAGCTCTGATTGTGACCATTGGCATTGCAGAGGTTTCGGCTTGTGGGTTGATAGCGCAAAGCCATTTACGTTGACTCCATTAGTAACACAGCAATCCTTCCGCTGATAGACTCGTCGCTGCACGTACTGGGTCAAGGGGACGGCTCAGTGCTCTCCCATAGTTGAGTACAAAGTACTCGAAATCGTTACATTTTTTTTCTAAGCACAGACTCGTCACTGTTCTCCGAACAGAGGTGTCCTTTGTGCATCCGACGTCCACGGGACGGCTTAGGGCTCTCCCATAGTGGAGTACCAAGTACTATAAATCGTTAACCACTTTTTTTTTCTAAACACACGCAATAGTTTCGTAAGGGATGGCTTCTGCTCTCCCGTAGTAGAGTACCAATTACTCCAAATCGTTCAACACTCTTTCTAAACCCACAGACCAGACGGCTATGTTGGGGTTTTTCGAGTATTCGATGCGGCCTCATCAAGTGTGAGGTCCACGTGGCAGCTTTTAGCTCTCCTATATATAGTAGAGTACCATGTGTACTCTAAATCATTCATCACTCTCTTAAACACAGAGGTCTTGGTACGGCATAGCTTAATGCTCTCTCGTAGTAGATTACCGAGTACTCTAAATGGTTAATCATATTTTCTAAACAAACATGTGCTTAGTAATTCTTTGTTATGGGGATTGTTGCGTAGACGCTGGTTGCATGGGTTTGCACCGTCACACGTTAGAAAAATGTTTTTCCAAAGGTCTCGGTCACTTGACACCTCGCGCAGACTGTATTTTGTGGTCGTACATGGTATCTCTGTCACGTGGTGCAACCACCTTTCCGCATCATACGATTGCTGCAGTCGGCTTAGTGTTTCCTTTTTTCCTCTTTGGTCTGGTGGTACTGAGTTAATCTCTCGTGTGGAATTAGGATAGCAGCGTTCCCAGGAAGGCATTGCTTTCTTCTCAGCGTCCATATGTTGCCGGCTGCTGGCACTACGCTTTCTGATGCGCCGTATACAAGGAGAGGAATCCCCCGCACGAACTCGCGCATTATTTTTTAGAAACTCACCCTAGGCATTTGATGTCGAACGTACAACCTAACAGCGATTCACAATCAGTAACACCTCCTCTATTTTATGCAACAGCTTCTGCATCTTATTGTCATGTCCAGTCGACCTGTCTTCGGTTAGATGTGTTAGACAATCCTATCGTTGACGCAACAGCTGATCTGTTGCTACCGTTAGTTTCTCCAGCCCGCCGGACTCGCTCTAAACGTGTCTCTTGGAACGCGCTGCCAGCATATTTCCTGCCTGGCCACCTCCGGGTCTTCATGTGGCGGCTGGGGTGGGGTGTTCTTCTTACCTTTGATCGCCTCGAAAGGCGGAAAATGGTCCAATCAGCAACATGCATCAACATGCTCCCTACGGAAAACAAATAAGCCTGTTTTGAGACAATGCGTCGTTGCTCGTGTTCTGTGGAGCGCCGTGCATGCTGGATTTAGCAGTCTCGGAGTAAATCGCTTTGTTTCATCTGGGCGCTGTTATCGAGGACGCTGCGCCTGTCTTCTCGTTGTTGCTGGTTCTCGCTGTCTTTGGCGCAATCACTGCGAGGTGGTTACAGCAGGCCGTCTCACTCTCTTCCCTATCTCGGAGCGACTGTTCACAGGGCTGTTATCTGTTCGTTTGTTTGTTGCCTGTAAGCACTGGTAGGTACCCACTTTGGGGGATTGGCCATGAAAGCTTGTAGTAGCCTTTATGTGATACAGTGATTGTCAGCCTATTACTAATAAAACAAAAAAAGAATAGCAAATAGTCTTTCAAAAATAAATAATAATAAAATAAAGGCAAATCAATAAAAGAAAAAACATGGAGCTAATAATATATCATAGGACTGAAATTCGGAGTAGACCAGATGGCTGAGTTTTTGTTCTATGGGAGCAACTCTTCTTTCTCGGTGAGGAGGAATTCCTTTGACACTGGTCCTGCTTTTTTGTGTTCGTCTGTGAAAAACGCGTAAAGCTTGTCTTTCGGTCTGCCTGGTTTCGGTAGGCCGATGTCTGTTCAGTACCAGAAGAAATTCTATGTAAATACGTACAATAAAAATATTCACGTTTTCTTTGTGTTCTTTGCCTATCATGTAACGTACATATGTATAGAAATATTTTTGTCACAATTTTGTGTGTTTGTGCGTGTTCTGTTAAATTGTACTGTACAAAATAATTGATGTCCACTGTTTGTGAAAAACATTTCTTGAACGCTGCAGAGCTTGGATATTTTTCAAGGGATGCTTGTATTGACTGACCTGTGTAGTCGCTGGAGTTTGAAAGAACCCTTCTCATCACATCCACAGAATATTAGTCGCGCCACACTAGAATAGTTACAAGCCATAAGAAAATGAGTATCCTAGTGGCCGGCTTTGTTTGTGTGTATTTCCTTTTCTCCATCTCTTTCTTTTATTCTCCCCAGTTTTTTGTTCCTTTTGTCTCTGTCTACTTCTTTCTTTGTCCTTGTATGTATTTCATTACAAACTAGCATTAACGTATTTACTTAGTGGCACCTGCTGCTTTGTTGGATTTAACTTCTGTTTCTACTGTTGCTGATGATTGCGGGACCTAGAACAGAAGAAATAGCTTCTACACGAGCGGTAGAATAAAATAAAAGACGGATTTATTGGTCCGTGGCCCCCGGTCACTATTACGCGACCGTGTTTCTCGAATCGAAACCCGATAAGTATGGTATTGCGCACATCTTTATGTTTGCGATATAGCTTCTGGACAGACAAATAAAACAGACTCGTCTTGAAAGTGTTATGTTCTGGAAGCAAGTCAGCCAGAGCTAACTGCCTAGGGGTCGCCTTGGCCCCTTAAGAATATGTTGCTGATAATTGCGGATGAGAGAAAAATAAGGACGTATAAGAGAAGAAAGAAGTTCAGCGCGAACAGCAGAACAAAAGATGGAATTCTTAGTATAGGGCTCGGGTCATTATTATGTAACACCTACCATCAATATTAAGGAGCATAGCCTATTGGACACAGTCTTATCTGCATAGCCATTGTAAAGTCGCTTCTGTTTCAGCTTACAAAAACTAGCCCACACCAGCGACAATGATTGGCCACTTTGTAGTTTACAAGAATTAACAAAACGTCAGACTTAAAGCTACTAAACACTGCGTGACATAATGAACGAAGGGTGGCACATGGCGCAAATAAATTTTATTTAGTGAATTTTAGTTCAAGCAATGACGAATGAAAGATTGCAAAACAAAAAAAAACGTATATTTTCAAATATCTGATCCACATACTTTGTTCTCCAAGGTCTCCTTCCTGAATTCTTAGCAACTCGTATCAAGTTATCTTCTTTTCATTAGTCTGGCTTGGGTACATAAGTTATTCCTACATGATTAGAGGCTAAACCTTGGATTGTCGTTGTCATAAGCAACCGAGCGAGGAACTTTCGCTTAACAATGGGCTTGCACCATATTTGTTTGGTCCCCAGCTACATGTCGCAACGTACAACGCAAGAGCGAATGTGCATATGACGGTGCCACCTTTTAGAAAATAAATATATTTAAAAAGTAGATACGTTTCCAACTAAAAGGACGGTACGATAGCTCCTTAATGATACCAATAAACAACTGTTACATACAAATATAATTTTTTCAGCCACAACCGATCATCTTCAGCGTCGCGTCATTGTTGCAAGCATAGACATCATTTATTCTTATTTTTGGAACCCATTTAAATAGTCTGACAGTTTTCTCGTGCGACCTTTTCATTCATAATTTATAATATTGATAATTAGTCTAGATTTTCATTCATTGTTTTTGGACTCATAGCCCTCTAGCTTAAAAATCCTGCCACCAGGTTCTTGGCCGATCTTCCTTTGTGGGTGAGTGCCATCAGAGAGAGAGGTCATCATCATCATGCCTCACGGTCAAACGGGCCTGCGCAACATTCGATAGTCTACAATTGCTCCGCGTAGCATCCAAGCCGGGAGTCAGCTAACTGCATGCGGACACGCAGGGGCTGCCCGGCTCGACCATGCGTTGGTTAATAATCAGATTCACGCTGCTACTAGTCCAAATTTTGAGCACCGCCTACACGTTCTTCACGCTACCACTCTACCTTGTCGTACAGAGGCCTTGGAACTACTGGCGTCGATCGAGGAAGTGCTTCGCCAAGCCCGTCGAGGAAGGCGACCCGTCCTCACCGTATTGGCGCACAGGCAATAACCAACGAGTCGACGCTCTCAGAGGCGTATCCACTCTGGACGAATTGGCCCGCAGAGCCATCACGAAATGGCCTCACAGGCGCTCTCTGGGGACCAGGGCTTTTTTACGTCGGACCGAAGAAAAACAGCCTGGCAGCGGCAAGGTGTTCAAGAAGATGGCCCTGGGCGACTACCAGTGGCTGACGTACGGTGAAGTGGACCGTAAGATCGAGCTCACCGCGCGAGGCCTGAGGGCGATTGGTGCGAGACCTCATCAGTACTTGGCCATCTTGGCCGAGACTCGCCTCGAGTGGCTTCTGACGGCGCACGCCTGCTTCCGCAGCAATATTCCGCTTGTGACGCTGTACGCCACGCTGGGCGACGAGGGAATCGTCAGCGCCGTCAACGAGACCGAGGTTACGCACCTGGTCACCTCCGCGGACCTTCTGCAGCGCGTGCAAAATCTGGTCAACAGGATGCCCTCGCTGACGCACATTGTCTGCATCGAGAATCCCGATTCCCGGTTGCCGCTGGTCGAAGACCGAATTCCAAAGGTAAGGCTTGATACCACTCCGGGAAACGCACAGTGGCAACACAGCGCTATCTATCTTTCACTTATCCACCAAGTTTTGCCGACATCGGCCGATAGGGCTGCAATAGAAGGTATACGACGAGATTCAGAAAAGCACAAAGACGCGTTTTGTGATTCGCCTCTCATTTGCATGGAGAGGAGGAGTGCTTGAAAACTTCCATACACCCCACTTTAAATAGTGTCTCGACAAGAAACGCAATGAAATACCACTCGAACGGTCGTCGGTTGAACGAACGTTTCACTCGTACGAACTTTTTTTTTAAGAAGAAGAAAATATTTTTTATTTGTCGCAAAAAATATACACGCATTGAGGTAGAATATACAGAAGGAGGTCCCATAGCACAAGGCTGAAAGGGGACCTCCTGTTAGAAAATGACATGTTGATAAGTACAACAAACTGACAACAAAAAGCGAATAAGTAATTATTGATAGTAACAAAAACAACGCAAACATGCAATAAAACATGCCAGTAAAAATGGTAACAAAACAATGTTCAGTAATTGTGCATAACTATGAAAACAACGAAACATACAATAAAAATGGCAGTAGAATCGGGATGCCAAAAGTCGGATGTATGCACTAAGGGACAAAGAAGGCAAAATAACTACCAATATGGATAGGATAGTTAAAATAGCGGAGGAGTTTTACAGAGATCTGTACAGTAGCCGATACAACCACGACCTTTGTACTATAGGAACTAGCAGTAGCCCAGATTACACCCCACCAGTAATGATAGAAGTCAGAAAAGCTTTGGAGAGCATGCAAAGAGGCAAAGCTGCTGGTGAGGATCAGGTAACATCAGATCTGCTGAAAGATGGAGGACATATTGTGTTAGAAAAACTAACCACCTTGTTTACGAGGTGTCTCCTGACGGGAAGAGTACCAGAGTCTTGGAAGAACGCTAACATCATCTTAATACATAAGAAAGGAGATGACAAGGACTTGAAGAATTACAGGCCAATCAGCTTGCTCTCTGTAGTATACAAGCTATTTACAAAGGTAATTGCTAACAGAGTAAAGAAAACATTAGAATTCAATCAACCAAAGGAACAAGCAGGATTTAGAACAGGCTACTCAACAGTTGACCACATTCATACTATCAATCAGGTAATAGAGAAATGCTCAGAGTATAACCAACCACTATACATAGCCTTCATAGATTACGAGAAGGCGTTTGATTCAGTAGAAATATCAGCCGTCATGCAAACACTGCGGAATCAGGGCGTAGATGAAGTATAGATAAACATTCTGGAAGAAATCTACAGGGGATCAACTGCTACCGTAGTGCTTCATAAAGAAAGCAACACAATACCAATCAAGAAGGGTGTAAGGCAGGGGGACACAATTTCCCCAATGCTATTTACCGCGTGCTTACAGGAGGTTTTCAGAAGCCTGGAATGGGAACAGTTAGGGATAAGAGTCAATGGAGAATACTTTAGTAACCTGCGCTTCGCCGATGACATTGCATTGCTGAGTAACTCAGGGGACGAATTGCAACTCATGATTACGAAGTTAGACAAGGAGAGCAGAAAGGTGGGTCTTAAAATTAATCTGCAGAAAACGAAAGTAATGTACAACAACCTCGGCGAGGAGCAGCGCTTAGAGATAGGTAATAGTGCACTTGAAGTTGTAAAAGACTATGTCTACTTAGGGCAGGTAATAACCGCAGAGCCGAACCACGAGATTGAAGTAACTAGAAGAATAAGAATGGGGTGGAGCACATTCGGCAAGCACTCTCAAATTATGACAGGTAAATTGCCACTATCCCTCAAAAGGAAGGTATATAACAGCTGTATCTTGCCGGTACTTAGCTACGGAGCAGAAACCTGGAGACTTACAAAGAGGGTTCAGCTTAAATTGAGGACGACGCAGCGAGCAATGGAAAAAAAATGGTAGGTGTAACCTTAAGAGACAAGAAGAGAGCAGAAAGGATTAGGGAACAAACGGGGGTTAAGGATATCATAGCTGAAATCAAGAAGAAATGGACATGGGCAGGGCATGTAGCGCGTAGACAGGATAACCGCTGGTCATTAAGGGTAACTGACTGGATTCCCAGAGAAGGGAAGCGGGTTAGGGGGAGACAGAAGATTAGGTGGGCAGATGAGATTAAGAAGTTTGCGGGTATAAATTGGCAGCAGCAAGAACAGGACCGGGTTAACTGGCGGAACATGGGAGAGGCCTTTGTCCTGCAGTGGACGTAGTCAGGCTGAGGATGATGACGATGATGAGAATCGGGAACGAAATGACGTTAATTATTGATATACAGCTATTAAAAGAACTCCAATGTGCATGGGTAATAAATGTGAAAATAACGCACACAGTAATAGCTGTAAATGTAAGAGAACGCGGATATATAAATGAAGATGAGTTATGATTGCAAAATGAGATGTTTAAGTTCTTTTTTAAAAGCAGCTAATGACAATTGTTTAGTGCTTAGTGGTACTGAATTCCAAAATCGGATAGCTGCAAATATGGTAGTATGCTTGCCGTAGTTAGTGCGCGCATGTGGTAGTAAAAAGTTGTTGTTTGAGGCAAACCTGGTAGGATTAGAGTTTAACAATTGAAATTTCTCTAAAACGTTGACTGTTATGGTACCATTAAGACACTTAAATACAAGAATCCCCAATTTATATTTAAATAAATTACACACTGTTAGTACATTATGTTGCTGAAAAAAAGGGAATGCGCTGAAGACCGGTGAACTGAATGTTAGTATGCGAATGGCTTGGTTTTGGAGACGTTGGAGTGGAAGGATATGAGATGGATAGGTTTTCGCCCATGACGTGATACAGTACGTGATATGACTGTGGATGAAGGCGTAGTACAGTTTAAGCAAAGTCTGCAAATTGAAGAATGGTCGTGCTTTAATTAGTGTTCTGATACCATGAGCAATCCTCTGTCTTATAAGTGAATTGTGATGACGGTACTGGAGATGAGCATCTAGAACTACTCCCAAGAATGTGCACTTAGTAGTACTAAGATGTCTGTGGCCGTTGATAGTAATAGCGGGTGTAGGTGAAGAGGGTTATGACTGGAATGGAAGACAATGAACTGTGTTTTATTGGTATTGTCACGCAGTTTATTCACGTACAGACCTACTGGAAGGCCGAGGAACGCCAGAAGAGTGAGGAACGCCAACAGGCCGAAAATACAAAACAAACGCAAGCTCGGGTCGCGCGTGCACCAACGCTGCGGCTTGCCGTTTCATGCTGCTTCGTCGTCGTTCGCATAGTTCCCTACATTGGCCCCCGGTGAATAGCGTAGCCAACCTGGCGACTTAAGGCGTAGTCACTATAGCGGGGTCGTAATACGGCTTCAGGCGACTCACATGAACAATTTCTCGGCCACGACGGCGTAAGTCATGAGACTGTGTCAATGGCTCAATCTCATAATTGACGGGTGACGTACGGGCGAGAATGCGGTAGGGCCCGTGGTATCGTGCCAGTAATTTCGACGAAAGGCCAGGAGTGCTCGGTGGAACCCAAAGCCAAACGAGAGCACCAGTCGTGAAAGTAGAGAGATGTCGGCCGGTGTCAAGCCGTAGCTTCTGGTGGCCTTGGTCCTCGGTTGTCAGAGAACGGGCCAATCGTCTGCAATCTTCTGCGTACCTGGCAACATCAGAAATTGCAGTGTACTCAGAGGAGTCGGGCGTGTATGGGAGGATAGTGTCCAGCGTGCACGATGGTTCGCGTCCGTACAACAGAAAGAAAGGGGAGAATCCTGTTGTCGCGTGCGTAGCGGTGTTATACGCATACGTGACGAATGGAAGGACAGTGTCCCAATTAGTCTGGTCTGAAGCTGTGTACATCGTCAACATATCACCGAGAGTACGATTAAATCGTTCTGTGAGGCCATTCGTCTGCGGGTGATATGCTGTCGTCAGGCGATGAACCATGTTGCACTGAGCGAGCAACGCTTGAATGGCGTCAGACAAGAAAACACGCCCCCGGTCGCTCAAAAGTTCGCGGGGAGCACCATGGCGAAGAACAAAGTTGCGCAAGATGAAAAACGCAACTTCCCTTGCGGTTGCTGCGGGTAGTGCTGCTGTCTCCGCGTAACGCGTGAGGTGGTCCACGCCGACAATTATCCACCTATTTCCAGAAGACGACGTGGGAAGTGGTCCGTATAAGTCGATACCGACGCGGTCAAACGGACGCGCTGGACAAGGCAGAGGCTGAAGTGTACCGGCAGGGCGTTGAGGTGGGACTTTACGTCGCTGGCATGCAGTACAAGCACGTACGTACTTGCGGACAAATGTGTACATGCCGCGTCAGTAGTACCACTGACGTAGACGGTTGTACGTTTTGAGAGCGCCAGCGTGAGCGCTTTGCGGGTCGTTGTGGAAAGCAGTACAGATTTCCGAGCGCATGTGGTTGGGTATCACTAACAGCCACTTCCTACCTTCAGACGTGTAATTCCGCCGATAGAGTAGGTCGTCTCGAATAGCGAAATGTGTGGCTTGACGGCGGATAGTTCTTGACACAAAATTAGCTAACGGATCAGACAAAAAGGCGAGGAGTTGGGAAATCCACACATCTTTGCGTTGTTCCGATGCCATGTCTGTGAAGTCGATTGGTGTTATGACAGCTGAAGAAGGTGACGAGGAGGCTGGGTCAGCCGGTAGCGGCGAGCGGGATAGCGCATCAGCGTCGGAGTGCTTGCGGCCGGATCGGTATACAACACGAATGTCGTATTCCTGTAGGCGAAGCGCCCAACGACCAAGGCGCCCCGACGGGTCTTTGAGCGATGATAGCCAGCATAGAGCGTGGTGGTCCGTAACGACTTCGAAAGGGCGGCCATAAAGGTATGGGCGGAACTTCGTCAAAGCCCAGACAATTGCGAGGCACTCTTTCTCCGTGACGGAATAATTACACTCGGCTTTCTTGAGTGTTCGACTCGCGTAAGCGACCACGTATTCTTGGTGCCCTGGTTTTCGTTGAGCCAATACAGCACCAAGACCGACACCACTGGCGTCGGTGTGGACCTCCGTAGGCGCATCAGGGTCAAAATGTCGTAGAATTGGAGGTGATAATAATAACCGCCGAAGTGCGGTGAAGGATTCGTCGCACTCTTTTGACCAAGCAGAAATGCCTTTGGAAGTTGTCAACAGATTGGTAAGAGGCGCGATGATGGAAGAGAAGTTGCGCACAAATCGACGAAAGTAAGAGCACAGGCCGATAAAACTTCGAAGCGTCTTGATGGAATTGGGCTTCGGATAGTCGGCCACGGCGCGGAGTTTCGCCGGATCCGGGAGAACACCCTCTTTGCAGACGACGTGACCCAGTATGGTGAGCTGACGTGCGGCAAAATGGCACTTCTTGATGTTAAGTTGAAGGCCAGCAGAGGTGAGGCACGTGAGAATAGCACGAAGACGAACAAGGTGAGTGGAAAAGTCGCGAGAAAAAACGACGATATCGTCTAGGTAGCAAAGGCACGTGTTCCACTTGTAGCCGCGAAGGATGGTGTCCATCATCCGTTCGAAGGTAGCTGGGGCGTTGCAGAGTCCAAACAGCATGACGTTAAACTCATACAGCCCATCAGGTGTTACAAATGCAGTCTTCGATCGGTCAGGATCAGCCATTGGAACTTGCCAATATCCTGAGCGTAAATCTAAGGAGGAGAAATATTCTGCCCCTTGCAAGCAGTCGAGAGCGTCGTCGATGCGTGGCAACGGGTACACATCCTTCCGAGTTATCTTATTGAGCCGGCGGTAGTCGACACAGAATCGGATAGACCCATCCTTTTTGCGCACAAGTACAACAGGGGACGACCAAGGGCTCTGCGATGGCTGGATGACACCACGCTTGAGCATATCGTCGACTTGTTCGTTGATAATACGGCGCTCTTCCGCTGAAACTCGATATGGTCGTTGGCGTAAGGGAGCATGAGTACCGGTGTCAATGTGGTGCGTGATGTTCGCTGTGCGACCCAAAGATGGTTGAGCGCAATCGAAGACAGAACGGAACTCTCGAAGAAGGGACAAGAGTTCGCTTCTTTGTGTCGGCGATAGCTCAGCGGCAACAGAGGGCTGGAATGAGTCTGGCGCGGGCACTGTGGCCACAGGTGGCGTCATAGCATTGAGCTGGAGGTGAGGTGCGTGTTCGGCAAACTCTAGAGGGCGCAAGAGGTCAACGTCTTGTATGTTACCCAAACATTCTCCGCGAAGTAAGGTAACTGGCGACGATAGCGAGTTCGCGACGAGCATGGCGGTAGCACCGGATTCCACGGTGAGTACGGCAAAGGGCAGGTGTAGGCTACGGCGGCGGGTAAATACGTCAGACGGAGTGAACAAAACAGTTCCGGCAGGAGCAGCCGTACAGGTCAGGGCTACAAGGGTGGATGTTCTCGGTGCTATTTCCGTGTCTGCAACAACGACAAGTTTGTAAGGTTCAGGAAGAGAATCCACAAAACAAGAGGTTGGCAGCGGTGTAAGGGCAACTTCTGCACGTGAGCAATCTATGATGGCCCGATGACGCGAAAGAAAGTCCCATCCAAGAATGACTTCGTGGGAGCAGGATGCCAGCACAAAAAATTCAATGGCATAAATTTCACCTTGGATAGTGACACGTGCGGTGCACACAGCTGTAGGTTCTATGCACTGCGAGTTGGCCGTGTGGAGCATCAGGCCCGAAAAAGGCGTCGTCACCTTTTTCAACTTGCGGCATAAGGACTCACAGATTATGGAAACGGCGGCCCCTGTGTCGATAAGCGCTTGTGCGGCGGTCCCCTCAACATTGACGTCAATAACGTTTTGCGGCGAGAAAGATGGAGGCCTTAAGCAGTTCGAATTGTATGCAGCTGTTGCCTCCGGAGCTGCAGCGATCAGTTTCCCTCTTCCGTAGCAGGTCGGCGACGCATAGGTGACAGGGAGCGTCGTCGTGGCGATGGTGACCGATGGTTTGCGTAGGGTCGAGAACCGTCAGTGGTGTACCTTGATGGCGTCCTAGACGACGACGCCATTGGCCGGCCCACGGCGTCGACTGGAGGGGGATCTCGGCGACAGTGGCGGGCGACGTGTCCAGCGATACCACAGGCGAAACAGATGGGCCTATTATCTGGCGTCCTCCAAGCGTCTGAGCGACGGTAAAATGGAGCTGGAGATCTCGCGTAGGGATACGGCGCCGCAATTGGGGTTGTAGGCACGACATAGGGTGGCGTGGCAGGTTGAGCATACGGCATACGCTGTTGCGTAGGCCGAGCAGCGACGGCGGCGTACGTGAGAGGCGTTGTGACTGGTGGTTGCTGATGCACCGGCGGAAGGGCTTCAGCGACTTGGGCCCGAATGACGTGTTGGAGGTCCGGTGCCAAAGCTTGCGTGGGCTCATGTGTCAGTGGCAGCAGTGACAGCTGGCGCGCTACCTCTTCGCGGACGAAGTCCTTGATTGACGAAAGCAGCGGCTGCTGGTCGGTAGGATGGGCGGCTAGGTGCAAGCTTGCGAGCGTGTCTGGCGTCGTGATGGCTTGACGAGCAATTGCGCGCTGCCTACGCAATTCATCGAAGCTTTGACAGAGGGAAACGAGGACAGCAATGGTGGGGGGATTTCTCGCGAGCAACATCTGAAAGGCGCCGTCGTCAATTCCTTTCATTATGTGCCTGATTTTTTCTTCCTCAGGCATGGTAGAGTTGATGCGGTTGCATAGATGCAACACATCTTCAATGTAGCCCGTGTAGGTCTCGCCTGGTTGCTGTGCACGGTGACGTAAACGGTGCTCGGCTTGAAGCTTGCGTGCCGCAGGTCGTCCAAAGACGTCCGTAATAGCCGTCTTGAATGCAGACCACGTAGTAATGTCAGCTGCGTGGTTATTAAACCACAGTTGCGCGGTGTCCGCAAGGTAGAATGTGACGTAGCCAAGCTTACTTGGGTCGTCCCATTTGTTACTTGCGCCGACTTTGTCGTACCTCGCCAACCAATCTTCGACGTCCGACTCAGTGGAGCCCGTGAAGATAGGAGGGTCTCGTTGAGGATACACGGCACCGCAAGTGACATGGACGGTCGAAGGTCCCACCTGGAGAGGCGTCTCGGTGGCCATGTTCGTGTCACGTAGACGGGGAAGCTTACGGGAGCGAAGTTCCAGGTTTGTACGGGAGTCCACACACCTCCACCAGATGTCACGCAGTTTATTCACGTACAGACCTACTGGAAGGCCGAGGAACGCCAGAAGAGTGAGGAACGCCAACAGGCCGAAAATACAAAACAAACGCAAGCTCGGGTCGCGCGTGCACCAACGCTGCGGCTTGCCGTTTCATGCTGCTTCGTCGTCGTTCGCATAGTTCCCTACAGTATTAATAGTTAAACCATTAGCTGTGCACCAGTTCTGAATGTTATAGAAGTCAGAGGACAATTTATTAGTTAGCGCATCGATAGACTTGTCTTTAGTAACTATAGTTGTATCATCTGCGTACAAGAAAGGTTGACTGTGTGTTAAAACCGAAATTAGATCATTAATATAGATTGAGAATAAAAGCGGGCCCAGTATGGATCCTTGCAGGACACCTTCGTCAATAGATTTAAAAGTGGAGAGGATGTTAGAGACACAAACAGCTTGCTGTCTATTAGATAAGTAGCTATTAATCAGCTCCTGCGCACTACCGACGACACCTATTGAGTTGAGTTTACCTAATAGTATATTATGAACTATGGAGTCAAATGCCTTAGAGAGGTCAATCAACAGTGCTCCTGCAAAACATCCAGAGTCAAGCGCGTGCTTAATATAATGGGTAAAAGAGAGTAGTGCGAAATCTGTTGAATAGCCTGCACGAAAACCAAATTGTTGAGTGGATAAAATACGAAACTTATTTAGATATTTAGATAATCGTTTTTCACTACACTTCTCTATGATTTTACTGTAAGATGAAAGAATGGCAATAGGTCGGTAGTTGCTAATAGAAGTTCTATCACCTTTTTTAAAGACTGGAATTATCTTGGCCTTTTTAAGCTGGGATGGGAAGATGCCAGTTTTAAACATAAGGTTAATGATATAGGCTAAGGGGGTCGAGATCACGTCAGAGATGCATTTCAGGTGAATAGGCTGAATGTTATCGAGACCAGCACTTGTTATTTTCATGTGATTAATTATTTCCACCAACTCATGTGGGCCTGTTGGAAAGAGGTAAAAAGACTGAAGACATTTCCTAATTGTTGGCTGGTAATCATGAGGCAAGAGGGAAGCGTTAGCACAGAAGTACTTGTTGAAGGCGTTCGCAATGTCGTCTGCATTTCTAAGAACACCCTCTGATGACCGTAATTCAGTTATAGCTGGCTCACTTACGGATCTGTTTAGAAATGAATTAATTGTTTTCCATTGATCTTTGCTGTTATTACCAGCGTTATGTATCCTGTGCGTATAATAATTTCTTTTAGCTTCTTCAAGGACTTTGTTAAGTAGGTTGCAGTACTTTTTATATCGCGATCGCAGGGCAGCATTGAAAGGCCGTTTCTTTAACTTTTTATATAAATTGTCTTTCCTTCGCAAGCTCTTCATTAGGCCAGATGTGAGCCATGGGTTGTGAGGGGCCGCAAAGTTCTTGCGACATTTGACAAAGCTGGTAGAATCGTCTAAGCACTTTTTGACGGCAGATGAAAAAGAATTAAAAGCATCTTCAGGATCACTAAGCAGTTCTAAGGACCATTCTATGGCTTCAACACGCTTGACGAAATTTGTTTTATCCAATATAGTTTTTTGAAAAGAGCTTAACTGATTAGGTATGGTACATTCAAATTGGCAAACTACAGGGTAGTGGTCAGTTAAGCTGGCTTCGAGGACACCACAGTCGTTTGATGGAATGAAATTAGATAAAATGTGATCGATTAAAGAACTGGACGCACCAAGTACGCATCTAGTAGGAACCGAGATTAGAGATTCGTAGCCAAATCCTAGAAAGCACGCAGTGTAATCAGAGTACGCTGAGGTGCTTGCATCAAGAAGATTGATGTTTATGTCACCTAGGATCACGACATTCTTGTTTTCAAGAGATAACTTGTTGAAAATGGATGAAAGTGGTGAACAGAAATCGGGAACAGAAGATGACGGTGAACGATATATGCAGCCTATGATTGTCTTATTACCGCTTGATGGCAAAGATGGGTTAGCAATTTCAATCCATACGGACTCGGTATTCTCAACGGAAAGGCTGAGATCATATCTTCTTTGATATAGAATTGATGCAGATACGAATATAGCTGCACCGCCAAAACTACCAGACAATCGATGACAATGCTCGGGAACGTATTATGGGAAACAGAACATATTTTTGTCGTGGGCCGATAGCCATGTTTCAGTGACGCAAATGAAAGAAAAGTTCAATTGATATTACGACAAAAAGGCATGTATGCTATCGAAATTTTTTTAAGACTACGTGCATTAAAGAGAACAACAGGCAAATATCGATCGCAGCAAAACTGCTGAAATTTATCCGCGGTGAAATACATTGTGAAGAACCGGTAAAAGAAAAAAAAAGACGAAAAAAAAATATGCGCTGAACTGTTCGGTAAATAAGCTATAGAAAAGGTGGTTCAGCCGGTCAGCTGGAAAATAGACAGGTCTTCTTCTGAAGAAATACGGAAAACACGGCTTTCATTCGACTTTCTGGTTTTAATCTGGCAATTGTCAGTCCATAGATGTTGCCAATGTTTTTTCTTTCTTGAGTGATAGAGCCTTTGCGAAAAGCCGCTTGTTCTCTGGAGTGAGGTGGTCATTGACAAATACAGCGTTTGAATGAGGGCCAGAAAAGCCAAGGTCACAAGAAGTAAGCCGAGCCCTTCTCGCTTTGTTTGCGAATTCTTGTTTTTTTTTTTTTGCCCGAGAACAAAATCTGGCGACAATGTTTTTGGTAGACTCAGCCTTTGTGGGCACTCGCTGAACGACGTCGATATCGGAGTCAGAAATCGTGCAGAAATTAAATCACCCGCCAAATACTACTGGACCCAATGTTGAAGCGTTTCACTTGAACGAAATGGGTGCGAAGCGAATGTCAGTTGTACGAACATATTTCATGACATCATACAATGCCTTTCACGTCAGATTCATCAGAAAATTGTCTTAAAAAGGACAAAGACAGCGCTTGCTTGTACAGCTTCTCGGCGATGTAGGACCTTATATGGCGAGCAGGACGATGTCTGCGCTAACTGTATATCGTTAATTGTCTATGCAGTAGAATCGCTTAAACAAGGCACGTGAGCTTGATGTTGTCCCACGTGGTCGCAGGAGGGATGTCGCTATGAGCTTACAAGTTTTGACGAGTGGGTCTCGTCAAACATTTTCAGGGAACGTCCCGTGGCGTGACGCTGTTACGGTTGAAATTGCGTTCATACAGCACTGCAAGTATGCGCTGCCACCCCCCCCCCCTTGTACTAGTATGGGTTATCCATGTTCCCTATACGGGAGACAGAATAAAGCGTCTTCTCTTTCCTTTCTTCTTCGAATGAATAATACGTCCATGAAAGGGCGTACGTGACATACTGGAATTTTTTTCCATTCATTTCACTCTTGTTGAAAATGAATGAATGCTAAGTCACCAATATCTGTACTAGTCAAAAAACTAATTCACTACGCGCCACCTAATTGAGCCACCAATAGATGCCTGAAGAACGAACACAAGTGCATGCAGTTTTCTTTACACGAAATTAAAAAAAACGTGCTCTAACGCCACAACTAATATTATAGCGCTTGTGTATCACAGGTAGTTCCATTTTCAAGTCTGGAAGGCCTCAGCGTGAGCTTTGTGGCAGAAAAGAGCGTGCCGACGCCAGAAGACGTAGCCATCGTGATGTACACCAGCGGGTCGTCTGGTGCACCCAAGGGAGTCGTGGCGACGCACAGGAACATCATCGCTGCCATCAATGGCCTCGGCGCCGTCCGCCAGGCGTACTGCACCGAAGAAGACACCTACATCGCCTACCTGCCCCTGGCGCACGTCCTCGAACTGTCCGTCGAGTCGCTCGTCTTTGGTACTGGCACCCCGATCGGCTTTTCCTCGGCGCTCACCCTCACCGACGCCTCGACGGGCGTCACCAAGGGCTTCCGCGGAGACGCGTCGCTCCTGCGGCCGACCCAGATGGCCGCCGTGCCTCTGGTCGTCGACAGGATTTGCAAGAGCATCTCAGATGTTGTCGCCTCGAAAGGGCTCCTTTCGAAAGCGTTGTTCGAGTACGCGGTCGACTACAAGAACTACTGGCTCGACCACGGCTTCGACACTCCCCTGTTGAATTACTTCGTCTTTGACAGCGCCAGGAGCGTACTGGGCTCGCGGCTCAAGGTTCTCGTGTGTGGCTCGGCGCCGCTGTCCACTCGAACACGCCGCTTCGCCCGGGCCTGCCTGTGCTGTCAGGTGGTCGAGGCGTACGGCATGACCGAGACGTGCGCCGTAGCCACGGCCAACGATGCCGACGACACGAGCGTCGGTCGAGTGGGAGCACCGGTTCCGGGCACCTACGTCCGACTGGTCGACTGGCCCGAGGGCGCGTACCACGTGTTCGACAAGCCCAACCCTCGAGGTGAGGTCGTCGTCGGGGGTCCCTGCGTCGCAAGGGGCTACTTTAAGAAGCCAGAGCTCACGCGCGAGGTGTTCACGTACGAGGCCGGTGTCCACTGGTTCTACACCGGAGACATCGGAGAGATCTTCCCTGACGGCACGCTCAAGATCATCGACCGCAAGAAGGAGCTGGTAAAGTTGCAGTACGGCGAGTACGTCTCGCTGGGTCACGTCGAGACCGTTCTCAAGACGTGCCCCCTCGTGGACAACGCGCTTGTCTACGGCAGTTCGCTGCAGACGTACCTTGTGGCGCTCGTAGCGCCGAACCACCAGCAGCTGCAGCGCGTGGCTGTAGACCTCGGCAAGTCCGTGGGAAAGAAGCTCACCCTCAAAGAGCTCTGCGAAGACCCCGAGGTGATCAAGGCCGCCACCGAGTATATCCTCTCGTTCGCGCGTAAGAGCGGCGAGCTTCAGAAGACCGAGGTGCCGCTCAAGCTCAAGCTTTGCCCCGACGAGTGGAGACCGGACACCGGACTGGTCACGGCCACCTTCAAGGTTCGCAGGAAGCCCCTGCAGGATTTCTACGCGAAAGATATCGACACCCTCTATGGTACGACCGAGCATACCGTGCCGGCACCGGCATGAACTACAGGTCTTCTTCAAGGCCCGAAATTTCGACGCACGTATGGCCATGACGTGCCTCTATGATGATGGTGATTAAACGTTGATTAATGCGAAATCTTCAGATACGTTGTCAAGCGCGAAAATCATCTGCATTGGCTGAAACGAAGTGATCAAAGAAACTGTGGTGTTCGCGATAGCACACCTGATAACCGAACTGTCGTTAGTGCGCATGCGCCCACTAGTGCTTAAATAGTAACGCTCAAAGCACTGTCCTCCATTCCCGTGATGTAACCCCAGTCGTACGCTTCGGCAATAAACGCTGTTGTTTGCCCGTTGGACCCTTGGCCTTGTCAGTCCCTGGACGAGATTCAACACTGGCGACGAGGATGGGATGAAAAATGAAGAGTAGCGAGCAGTGTGGTGAAGAAGCGACAATGCGGTCTGGTGAGCAGCTGGGCCAGATGGTGAGCAGAGGGCAGCTGGGCCAGATGGAGTCATTCGACGTTACTGCAAGCGACTGGACGGCATACACGGAGAGGTTGACCTCTTTTCTGATTGTCAACAAGGTTCCCGACAGCGACAAGGTACACGCATTCCTCAGCATCATCGGACCGCGTACGTATGGGTTGCTGAAGTCGTTGGCTGCACCGGACCTACCATCGGGAAAAAGTTTCGAGCAACTGAAGAGCCTCTTGGATGCACATCTTGCCCCAAAGCCGTCCATAATCGGGGAACGAGCAAAGTTTTACCGCAGAGCACAGCACGAAGGCGAGTCTCTGCCCGAATATGTTGCTGAACTTCGGAAGTTGTCCCAGAGTTGTCAGTTTGGAGCAAATTTGGACGAAGCGCTGCGGGATCGTTTTGTCTGTGGACTACTGCGAGAGGACGTGCAGCGAGTACTCTTTACCGAGGACGACAAACTGACGTTCCCGAAAGCAGTCGAGCGCGCCCTGGCCATGGAAGCGGCCCGGAAGAATGTTGCCGAGACTAGAGTCGTAGAGTCAGTGGCCACACAGCTGCACAAAATGGAGGGAGAATGCAATTATGACCCTGCTGATTTGTACGAGGCGCAAGCGATTTCCGGTAAGCAGCGACTGGCTTGTTATCGCTGCGGTTCTCCGAGCCACACTCATTCAGTATGCCCTCACGTTAATAATACGTGCTATAAGTGTGGAAAGAAAGGGCATATTCAAAGGGCCTGTCGCAGCAACGGGCAATATTGTGGCGGGTATCAGCAGAAACGGAGAGTGAAAACGCTGAAAGTGGTCACGCAGGTGCCACCCATAGGCGTTTCGGAACAAGTGGCGTCCGGCCGCACTCCTATTTTTGTTGGACTGAAAATAGATGGAGCACTGGTGGAAATGGAACTTGACACGGGAGCCGCGGTGTCTATCATGCCTTACAAGCAGTTCAAGCAGCAGTTCCCTTCAGCCAGATGCGGACCAACAGACATCGTCCTGCGCACCTATACCGGAGCACTCGTCCAACCTTGCGGCGTGGCGGTCGTCAAGGTGCAGCACGGGGAACAGACGGCGAAACTACCACTCTACCTCGTCGATCAAGCAGGACCACCACTGCTAGGGCGTGAATGGCTGCGCACAGTACGGCTAAACTGGAACCAGATTTGGGGCCTCAACCACGTCTCAAGGTCAGTGTTCGACTTGTCCTCGCGAACGAAGGAAAGGCTAGAATCGTTGCTCGAAAAATACAAAATGCTGTTTAAGGATGAGCTAGGCGCTATCACAGACGAAAGGGCCGAGCTGTTCTTCAAAGCCGATCACCGGCCGAGGTTCCTGAAGGCACGCAATGTGCCATTCGCACTGCAGTCAGCAGTAGAAGCAGACAGGCTACCTTTCGGAATAGCGTCAGCACCAGGTATTTTTCAGAAAATAATGGACACAATGCTGAAGGGCCTAAACGGAGTTTGTTGTTATCTCGATGACATCTTAGTCACAGGAAGAAACGCTGAAGAACACCTGGTAAACCTAGACGCACTCTTGAAACGGTTGCTGGAGCGAGGCGTCAAAATAAAGAAAGAAAAATGCGCGTTCTTTCAAAATGAGCTCTGTTACCTGGGGCACAAAATTACTGCAGCAGGAATATCTGCGTCACCAGAGAAAATTGAAGCAGTCATAAACGCAGCCGCACCGACAAACAAGCAGCAACTGCAGTCCTTCCTGGGTGTCGTTAATTATTATGGAAAGTTTGTGCCTAATCTTTCAACAATGGCTGTGCCTTTTTACCAGCTTTTACGGAAAGACGCTCCTTGGTGTTGGGACGACTGCTGCCGAGACGCGTTCAACGAAGTTAAAAGAATGCTGTCATCGCCGCAGGTGCTGGCCCACTACGACCCGGATAGGCCATTAAAGCTGGCCTGTGACGCATCGCAGTATGGGGTAGGTGCAGTGCTCTCCCATGTTTTTGAGGACGGGAAGTCTAGGCCAGTTGCTTTTGCTTCGCGCACGCTTTCCGAGGCAGAGAAGAAATATAGCCAGCTTGAAAAAGAGGCGCTGGCCATAATCTTTGGCATAAAAAAGTTTCACTGCTATATTTATGGCCGCGCATTCACTTTAATCACTGATCATAAACCCTTACAGCAAATTTTGGGGCCAACAACAGGTATTCCGCCTATCGCGGCTGCGCGCCTACAGCGGTGGGCTGTGACGTTGTCGGCATACAGATACGACCTTCTTTTTAGAAAATCAGCCGATAACGCAGAAGCCGATTTTTGCTCCCGTTTGCCGCTACCATGTGTGAAAGACGAAACGCAGGAGTCGGAAGAGACTTTCTATTCATTGCGGCTGGCCTCCCTACCAGTGTCGAGCAAAGGAATTGCCCATGCCACAGAGCAGGATAACGATCTGGCGAAAGTAAAAGAGTGCATAAGCACAGGCTGGCCAATATTTGTCAATGACCATAGACTGAAACAATACTTCGCCAGACGCAATCAACTGACATTGCATGGAGGATGCATTTTGCTGGGAACGCGGGTAGTCATTCCCGCAAAGCTGCAGAGAGCAGTTCTGGCCGAATTACACGAGGGTCACCCAGGTATAGTTCGCAGCAAGGCGCTTGCGCGTAGTTACGTCTGGTGGCCGTCCATCGAGGGGGACCTTGAGCGTATGGTGCAGTCATGTACAGATTGCCAAGAACAGCGCAGTGCCCCTTGCAAAGCTCCGTTGCACCCTTGGGCCTGGCCCTCAGCGCCGTGGCAGCGCATACATATAGATTTTGCAGGACCATTTCAACAGTCAATGTTTCTTATAGTGGTCGATGCTCACTCGAAGTGGCCCGAAGTTTTTATGATGCGTTCAACTACTGCAGATGCAACAATTGAGTGCTTACGAGATGTTTTCGCTCGTTTTGGGTTCCCTGAGACAATCGTGTCGGATAACGGCCCACAGTTCACGTCAGAGGAGTTCAAGCAGTTTGTAAGGGAGATGGGTTGCCGACACGTGCAAACAGCCCCCTACAATCCCAGCACCAATGGACTTGCGGAGCGTTTCGTACAGACCCTGAAGAACGCGCTAAAAAAGGATGACGTGCATCAACCTATGAAGGTAAAGCTCAACAAGTTTCTGCTCGCTTATCGCAACACGCCCCACGCTACGACACACGAGGCACCAGCCAACTTGTTGTTGGGGCGACGTTTGCGCACCCGCCTCGATGTACTCAAACCCGCCGTGGGGGAAAGGGTGGCTTACAATCAGTTCAGACAGACGGTGAACCGACAGTGTCGTGTGCGTGACGTGAGTGTTGGTGATCATGTACTTGCACGAAATTACAGGGGACAGCCCAAATGGGTACCAGCTGTGGTGATGGCTCAAAGTGGACCAGTGTCTTTCAGGGTGCGAGCGTCGACATCTTCAGGATGCTTCGAGTGGCGGCGCCACAAGAACCAGCTACTTCAAGGCACGGCAGGGCTTGCCGAAGACGTCGCGCAAGACGACGGTTTCTCCGTGTGGCCACAGAGTGACACCGAACCGGAGCCAGCACCTTCATTGCCTGCAGCTAGGGTTTCGCCTTCACCACCGACGTTGCTGACAGACACTTCTCGAGGCGACCTGGATCGACGCTACCCGCTACGAAATCGCCGACCGCCTGATTGGTTCTGAGAGGGAACGTGAACTATTAGCTTCCGAATAAAAGCAGAGGAAGTGTGGTGTTCGCGATAGCACACCTGATAACCGAACTGTCGTTAGTGCGCATGCGCCCACTAGTGCTTAAATAGTAACGCTCAAAGCACTGTCCTCCATTCCCGTGATGTAACCCCAGTCGTACGCTTCGGCAATAAACGCTGTTGTTTGCCCGTTGGACCCTTGGCCTTGTCAGTCCCTGGACGAGATTCAACAGAAACCACGTAATGAGGGCACCGTATGACGTCATCTTGACGTCACAGATCGCTAATTTGTGTACTTTCATCACGGCGCTTATACGGCTTCGCATAATGGGCGTCACACGAGGACGTCATCGTATGACGTAGTCGCCTTGCTAATTGGAACGGTCACCGAGGCAAGATGAGTCGCAGAAAATTTGCAATGCCTGTGATTCTGAAGGCGCTGCGAAAGCACGCGAGGTTCAGCAGGAAGCTTTTAAAGGGAAGGGGGGGGGACGGGAACAACTACATTGGGATTGAGGAAAAGCAGATGGGGGGGTTCGTCGCATTCGAGTCGGGACCTCGTGTCCAGCGATTGCAATGCCCCTGAATGGGTAGGTGCCATTGCGTTCAAGGAGGATCATCATCATCATTATCATCATAAGGGACTCTGACTTCGTTTATGAGCTGTACCCCGTTTATGCACTAGAAACTGTACCCCGTTTATACACCAGGTGGGAGGTCTCTTTATGGCAAAACCATGGGGACTTCACTGCCTCATACGCGCTACAGTTAAATAATTTTCATCATCAGCAGCAGCAGTAGCCTGATCACGCCCACTCATCATCATCATCATCATCATCAGCCTGACTACGTCCACTGCAGGACAAAGGCCTCTCCCATGTTCCGCCAGTTAACCCGGTCCTGTGCTTGCTGCTTCCAATTTATACCCGCAAACTTCTTAATCTCATCTGCCCACCTAACCTTCTGTCTCCCCCTAACCCGCTTCCCTTCTCTGGGAATCCAGTCAGTTACCCTTAATGACCAGCGGTTATCCTGTCTACGCGCTGCATGCCCTGCCCATGTCCATTTCTTCTTCTTGATTTCAGCTATGATATCCTTAACCACCGTTTGTTCCCTAATCCACTCTGCTCTCTTCTTGTCTGTTAAGGTTACACCTACCATTTTTCTTTCCATTGCTCGCTGCGTCGTCCTCAATTTAAGCTGAACCCTCTTTGTAAGTCTCCAGGTTTCTGCTCCGTAGCTAAGTACCGGCAAGATACAGCTGTTATATACCTTCCTCTTGAGGGATAGTGGCAATCTACCTGTCATAATTTTAGAGTGCTTGCCGAATGTGCTCCACCCCATTCTTATTCTTCTAGTTACTTCAATCTCGTGGTTCGGCTCTGCGGTTATTACCTGCCCTAAGTAGACATAGTCTTTTACAACTTCAAGTGCACTATTACCTATCTCGAAGCGCTGCTCTTTGCCGAGGTTGTTGTACATTACTTTCGTTTTCTGCAGATTAATTTTAAGACCCACTTTTCTGCTCTCCTTGTCTAGCTCCTTAATCATGAGTTGCAATTCGTCCCCCGAGTTACTCAGCAATGCAATGTCATCGGCGAAGCGCAGGTTACTAAGGTATTCTCCACTGACTCTTATCCCTAACTGTTCCCATTCTAGGCTTCTGAAAACCTCCTGTAAGCACGCGGTAAACAGCATTGGGGAAATTGTGTCCCCCTGCCTTACACCCTTCTTGATTGGTATTCTGTTGCTTTCTCTATGAAGCACTATGGTAGCAGTTGATCCCCTGTAGATTTCTTCCAGAATGTTTATATATACTTCATCTACGCCCTGATTCCGCAGTGTTTGCATGACGGCTGATATTTCTACTGAATCAAACGCCTTCTCGTAATCTATGAAGGCTATGTATAGTGGTTGGTTATACTCTGAGCATTTCTCTATTACCTGATTGATAGTATGAATGTGGTCAATTGTTGAGTAGCCTGTTCGAAATCCTGCTTGTTCCTTTGGTTGATTGAATTCTAATGTTTTCTTTACTCTGTTAGCAATCACCTTTGTAAATAGCTTGTATACTACAGAGAGCAAGCTGATCGGCCTGTAATTCTTCAAGTCCTTGTCATCTCCTTTCTTATGTATTAAGATGATGTTAGCGTTCTTCCAAGACTCTGGTACTCTTCCCGCCAGGAGACACCTCGTAAACAGGGTGGCTAGTTTTTCTAACACAATCTGTCCTCTATCTTTCAGCAGATCTGATGTTACCTGATCCTCACCAGCAGCTTTGCCTCTTTGCATGCTCTCCAAAGCTTTTCTGACTTCTTCTATCATTACTGGTGGGGTGTAATCTGGGTTACTGCTAGTTCTTATAGTATTAAGGTGGTGGTTGTCTCGGCTACTGTACAGATCCCTGTAAAACTCCTCCGCTATCTTAACTATCCTATCCATATTGGTAGTTATTTTGCCTTCTTTGTCCCTTAGTGCATACATCCGACTTTTGCCTATCCCAAGTTTCCTCTTCAATGCTTTGACACTTCCTCCGTTTTTCAGAGCGTGTTCAATTCTCTCCATGTTATACCTTCTTACATCGCATACTTTACGTCTATTAATCAACTTCGAAAGCTCTGCCAGTTCTATTTTGTCTGTTGTACTTGACACTTTCATGATTTGACGCTTCTTAATTAGGTTCTTCGTTTCCTGTGAAAGCTTGCCAGTGTCCTGTCTAACTACCCTGCCTCCAACTTCCACTGCACACTCCATAATGATACTCGTCAGATTATCATTCATTGTATCTACGCTAAGGTTGGTTTCCTCACTGAGAGCCGAGTACCTGTTCTGCAGTGACACTCTGAATTCCTGTACTTTCCCTCTCAGTGCTAGCTGATTGATTGGCTTCTTGCGTATCAAGTTCTGTCGTTCCTTCTTCAAGTCTAGGCGAATTCGAGACCGTACCATTCTATGGTCACTGCATCGTACCTTGCCAATCACTTCCACATCCTGCACGATTCCAGGGTGTGCACTCATTATAAAGTCTATTTCGTTCTTATTTTCGCCATTAGGGCTCCTCCATGTCCACTTGCGGTTTTCTCGTTTTCGGTAGAAGGTATTCAAAATCCGTAAATTATTGCGTTCTGCGAAATGTACTAGTAGCTCTCCTCTGGCGTTTCTAGTACCGATGCCATAATCTCCTACTGCCTGGTCTCCAGCCTGCTTCTTCCCTACCTTTGCATTAAAGTCGCCCATCACTATAGTATACTGTGTTTTTACCTTACTCATTGCCGATTCCACGTCTTCATAGAAGCTTTCAACTGAAGCGTCATCATGGCTGGATGTAGGCGCGTAAGCCTGTACTACCTTCATCTTGTATCTTTTATTCAGTTTAATTACGATACCTACCACCCTTTCATTAATGCTATAGTATTCCTCTATGTTGCCAGCTATGTTTCTGTGAATGAGGAACCCCACTCCCAGTTCTCTTCTGTCTGCCAAGCCCCTGTAGCAAAGGACGTGCCCATTCTGTAGCACCGTATAGGCCTCATCTGTCCTTCTAACCTCACTGAGCCCTATTATATCCCATTTAACACCCTCTAGCTCCTCGAATAGTACAGCTAGACTTCCCTCACTAGATAAGGTTCTAGCGTTAAACGTTGCCAAGTTCAGGTTCCAATGGCGGCCTGTCCGGATCCAGAGATTCTTAGCACCCTCTGCTGCGTTGCAGATCTGACCGCCGCCGTGGTCAGTTGCTTCGCAGCTGCTGGGGACTGAGGGCCGTGAGTTATTTGACGTAATCATGTGGGAGGTAGTGGCCAGATACTGCACCAGGGTGGCCAATCCTTCTCTGGTGAGGGAGTGCGTTCTCGGCGGTGTTTGCCGGGGAGGCCGCACTCCAGGCCTCTTAATGCAGTTCCATCAACACGCGGATTTTTTTTTGTTTTTTTTTTAATCCGGTTGGGAACTGCGCGGTACCGGGATTCGAACCACGGACCTCTTGCATGCGAGGCGGATGCTCTAACCACTACGCCATCGCCGCATACCCCACGCCCACTATTCACGTTTAATTTGATGAGTCACTTTCGTAGTCTATAGAACGCAGTCAATAAATTGGCGTCGGTCGTCCGGCGATAAGTTTTTCACCGGGAGTTCATCTACGTCAAAGCGATGCATGTATTTAGTTTTCCTTACATCAGGTGAAATTTTGTGCTTCATGGAGATCTTCGACAATCTCTGTCAGAAATCTAGATCTCGAAGGCCTTTTTTTTTCCTTTTCGTGAACTCGATAAGAAAAGCGTTGCAGTAATGTACAATGATTCACATTAAAAGTCATTAATAAACTTTTTAGACATAACACCTTTAGAACACATCAAATTAGCCTGTGAAATAAGAAATTATTGCGATGAGCAAAGCGAAACGACCGGGCGTGTATCTTTCGTACTTTTTTTTGCGTTGACAACGTTTTTGTGGCAATGAAGTTTTCGGTCCTGCGCACTTTGAATATACTACATAACGTTAAAAAGCTGACAGAACAGGAATTACAAGCAGATGTGCATATTCGATGTCTTGTCGGAGCTTTTTGAGGCATTCTACTAAAATTATTGGCATGGAAACAGTGGACAGTGGGCACACATAAAAACAGCATGAGCAATAAATACGGCAATAGTTCCACGACACGTACTAAATGCCATGAAACTATCTCGCTTTCTGCTGTGTTTAACAGATAAATAATAATTTTAATCATAGGTAATTTTACTAAACCAATGGAACGAACTATTATTTTCCTTTTTTATTTTAAATATTTCATCTATTACCCGATTCTCGGTCATCCTACCATGGTTTCTGTGAGCCAATAGTTTTAGAATGGACCTTAGTCATCTACACAACGCGTATGACTGTGTACAGTAATACGTGCAGGATTACTCGAAAGTATGTCGTAATGTTGCTCTTGACCGCTATTAACAACGTGCAATTGTGTGGCGAAACGAACACGTTGGCGACAGTTACCAGTTTCCATTTCTTGCATCCTTTATTTGGGTATTTATGGTTATAGTAATAGCTTGAGTAGTAACTCTTTATAATTTCTTACAATAAAAACAAGGGTAGTAAAACAATCTATCCTTGCCCTTATTGCCTACAATTACTAACGGAGCAGTAACGTATGTACCAAGTAGTTACTACGAGAAGTTATAACATATCTGAAACTTTGTTTTCTTTTATTCATATTATTTAGAACGTGACGGACTGCACTGAGTCTGACTTGTCACTCCGCGTGTCATCAAATTTAACTTCGCAGCTTGGGCGACAACTGCACTTCTTATCGGTACAGTACCGTAGAGCCTGGCCATTTCGTCGTGGAGGCCTTCGCACCCGCGCATCAACCGAAGGGGCAGTTAGGCACCCGTAGGCGAGTGAGGAGGTTGATGGCGCGTAGATGGCAGACCAAGGCGACGGCGGCGCATCCATCGCGATAAGATATCGAACCGGGACCCCAGAGGAACCCGCAGCCTCGACCCCGCAGGCGGCTGTCATACGTCTTTGCACCCCTCTTCCTACTTTTCGTTTCTTTTTCCTTTCTAGCACATCGCTCTCAACTCGGCTGAACAGCTCGGTCGTACGTCTTCTTAAAAGACGTCTGCAGGCCCCCTTCTGCAAGCAGATTTCTAGAGGGCGAGTGCGCGTATTACTACGTGTAACAAGTGAGCCACAGCTGTCGCCCGGGCAGGGCCGTATTCGAAAGACTTGCGTCCAACGCAATGCATGCTGGTTGAAAATTTTGATTTTTGTCCGCCATGGGGGTGTTGCTGTTACGGAACTCGGCTGCTGACTCAAAAGGTCACGGGTTCGTTCCCGGCTGGGCAGTCGCATTTCGATGGAGGGAAATGCATAGAGGCCCATGTAATTTGTTATGTAAGTGCACGTAAGAGATCACTAGAAGGTCAAAATTTCCGGAGCCTTCCATTACAGCGTCTCTCGTAATCGTGTCGTTGTTTTGGGAGGCAAAACCCCAGATATTATTAATTTTATTACTCGTTTCGTGCGTATAGTTTAGTTTTTCATGTTTAGTAAACTTGAGTTGTTTGAAATCTGCCGAAGCGAATTGACACCAAAAAAATAACAAATCAAGCAACCCGTTTCCTGAATAGAAGCATGTGCAAGTCCTCGAAAGAGCACTTTTCCCAGTCCCGAAGAAAAATATCGTTTAATGTAAGCACATTCAGTTTACGGGGCACTTCTAAGCACATTACTTCATAAGGTTCCTTTGGGTCTGTCTTTCTCAGTTCGAGATACAAATTTTGCTCATTGGAGTATGTAGAGCAAGGGAAGGTGTGACCGCTATGTCTGGCGAAACAGCGTGGAATATTGCGTAAAATCACGCACATATTGTGTCAGTTAGTACTTATTCGCTTAAAATACTGCCGCACGCATATCGTGACACATCTGCATTTGCATATTAAGGATATCACGTGTCCACACGCATATGTTGTGGAACTCGGTTGTCCGCATATTATCGCTTTCCTTTTCTCATTAACCGAACTCCTCACAGCATTTCTGGCCCTATATGCCTTCGCCTTGGTTCTTATCAACACTACTCCTCTGTTTGTAACGAGTTACATTACTCGAAGGATCAAATTAAGCGCTCGTGGTTTGCTGCTGTTGTTTCTGTCACTGCAAATGAACCAGAAGTGGTTCGATGGCACAGCCCAGCTCTCGCAGAAATTTCTGTTTTCTCAGCCTGTAAACAAAGTATCGAAATTATCTTATTCGATTGCCCACCGTGGTGGAGCAGTGGGTATTCGGTGATTGGCTGCTCACCGCAAGGGCACGGTTCGACCCTGTTCGAGGCAGTCGCATTTATAAAGAGGCGAAATGACAGAAGTCCGTGTATTATATGAAGTCAGTGCACGTAAAAAAAAAAAAAAGCGGTCAGAATTTTCAGAGCGCTCTACTACGTTGTCTCTCATAATCATATCTTGGTATTGGACGCAAAATCCCAGATGTTAATAATTAATCTTGTTTATTTAACCATACTATAATTGCCAATTGGACTTAGGTAGTGTTATCATTTGGTTTTGGACGCCGAAGCCCAGATGTTAATAATTAATCTTGTTTATTAAACCATACTACAATTGCCAATAGGACTTAAGTGGTGTTATCATTTGATTCCCTATTTGAATTAAGACATTGGAAGAGGCAGGGTACAAGGTAACAGTTTAAAGGAAGGATATCTGTTTGCTCCAGAAAAACATTATGTTCGAGAAACTTCAACTCACAACTCCATTTTCACTTACAGAAAAAAAAAAGACAAAGAAACGCTACTCGACTGAACCACCGCATTCCATTTACGTGGCATAAGGCTCAGTGTCGAAGTGCTTCTCTCTACGTTTACTCCATCGAATTCACTGTAGTACACCGTAAAAAGCTTCCGCTCTGATAGAACAATAAAGTACCTACAACATGCTTCGCTGGCACCGTGTACAGGCCACTACAATCGTGCACCGCGGTCCAGGAGCCCGTGGGACCTGTGCGATTCGCAAGAACAAGACAGATGAGGATGTCAGGTGCTCCGAAGCGTTCAAATCGAAGAGGTCAGATTAATAAAGTTCGTCCATACACTGCGCGGAGCATGAACCCCGACGGACGCGCGCGCCGCCCATCGAAGCGATAGCAAAGAACCCTACGTACGCGCAGCGCGCTGTCCCGCTTTGTTCACCCAGCGTTTCTTTTTTTTTGTTCTTTTTTAAAACTTCGCGCGTGCCAGGCCCGCTCCTTTCTTTATGTTCTCTCTCGCAATAAACTATTATAAAAAGTCACAAACAAAGAGTGCAATAAAATTGCGGCGTCATTCGCCTCAACAATGCGACGAGCATCGCTGAATCAGACCTCTCAACCTCTTGTGTTTTTCTCACGCTGAAAAAATCTCTAGTGTATGCGGTATTTCTTTCTTTTTCTGCATGAACGGTCTTTTTTATTTGTGGGAAAGTGAAATGAAAAGGAGCGGATTCAAGATTTTTTTAGGTCGAAATGCGAATCACCTTTTTCGGTGTGTGTTTGTGGGGGGGGGGGGGGGTTCACATTTAAGGACTCATGTTGTCAAACCTGCGACCACCTGAAAGCCCAAATATGACCTAACTCAAAATAAGACGCGTGATTTTTAAACGAAATATCTATTGATGTGGCACGGCCACGTTAAAAATTAGGGACAAAGGGACAATGTACGGAGTAGTACACAGTTAAACAAGAACACTTGCACGCGGGGCGTGGTAAGATTTCGCTCTCTCTGAAATGTACGCTCTCCCAGATTTGCATCAGATAGCTAGCGCTGGGAACTTCTGACTCCTTCCGAAGCACCTGTGAGGTGGGCTTACGTGATCTCCCTATACGCTTGCAGTTAAGAGCTCAGCAAGTTGAGCAACGCAGATTAGGGTGTTCCCTTTAACATTGGACCATTTGGTAAGGCCGTACAACTGACTACGCACTGCTTACGAGGCAGCGGCTGTCCATACAGCCTCCAACATGTTTGTACAAACGGCAAAAGTCATTTAGAGACACGTTGCCACTGCTTTGACCACCACTTTTTCACTGTAGCTAAGGATCAACAGTGTGCACATGGCGTTCCTCAAGCGATGTCTAATTGTCGTTCAAAAAAGTTTAGGTCCTTTCAACGAACCCATCATGCAGCGGTGCGATGCACGGAAGCTCAGCCCCAACACTGAGGACCAGACGTGTCTAGTGGACAGGGTAGAGAGAAAAAGAGTGTCGCAACTCTAATAACATAAGCACTTCTTGATCGCAGGGGGAGTGGATCCCCTCGTCCAGGAATTCACTGGCTTTTGCATCTCCAGACTACAGGACAACACGGAGGTCTAACATTCATGGCGTCTTGAACTGATTAAGCTGTCCAGATTAGGCAAAGTTGTCGCCTGCTGCTAAGATCATTAGTTTTCTGCACCCTTCCACCAGTTTCGCATGCCGCAGTGTGCAGTACACTGAGCAAGCAGCACAGGTGACAATTAAAAAGTCACTCCCTCACTCCACTCGCTTTTTTACTATTGCAGCATTAAATATACCCCACTGCCAGCCCAGTCGAAGTTACCCTCGTGCGGTGTTAACAGTAATGGACTCGCCGCACTTTTTCGCCCTTCGGGTTTTTTCCATTTTGTCTGGTTTTGCTCGTACCCTCGGTACAGGGGGGAAACTTTCCACGGGTTGTTTTGAGGAACGGCCATGGTACATCGTGCGCTATTGCACTGGCTGTAGAATGGGAGATAGCAAAGAGAAAAATCCAGGTACGGGCAGGAGACGAACAATGGGAGACCGTTCCCGGGTGCTGTCACGTGGAGTGCATAGCACACATCTGGAGGCGAACCTTTTGTTCTCGCGTCTTTTTTTGTGCGTTCGCCGGGGAACGGAGCATTTCGCTTCAATTAATAGCAGCCCCCGTTTCAGCGGACCCTGTCGTCCCTTATGTGGGCTACTGCACCGGCTGGTATATATGACATGCCTGTAAGAAAAGTAGTCTTCTCTGGAGTCTGTGGCTCTGTATCCTCATTATAAATACGAACACGCTCTTTTCGATTTGCATAGCACAGGCAGAACGACACTGACATATATAAGTCGCGTGATGCAATCAACAAAGCTGACCCTATACAACAAAGCATGTTGTCTTCGCAGATACACTTCAAAACGTAACAAAAGTTGAAGCAGGTACGTGTATGCCGAGTGAGCCGTTAGTGCGAGCAAAAGCACAAAAAAAAAATGACAGGCAGACTCGTTTGAGTTCCCACAGCTTATTGTCAAACACCCGCCCTTCCTTCACTTTGCTGTTTCTCTATTTTGTTAATGGCACGTAACGACATGCGAACTCTCTAAATGGACAATAATATGAATGTTATCACGAGTTGGCTTGGTACGAAAATTCATTACAATTTGTACAGTTTCCTCAAGCTAGAGCGTCATTGCTGACTTGCTTCTCATGGAATTAATATAATACGCGCAGGGAGAGAGCATGAAACGACTTGCTCGATAAGGATAGATTGAAAGACGGACACCAGACACGTGCGTGGACAGGTGCAAAATCCACTCATAGAAGAAGTCGGCGCCATCTGTCGTTTTTGCCATACATAACTTTCAGTATGGAAAACAAAATGGCGCTCGCGGAAAAACTTTCGCCCGCACGTGGTATATGACAGTACGACTAGGTAGCATCTCTGGACAGTCGCGAGCCACATACACCCCGCCTCGCAACCCATTCCGCAGATGGCGTCCATAATGTATCAGCGTTGCCGCTTTGCACGCTCCGAAGCTTCCCGACATTGAGTCTTAAACCATGCATTCGAGCACTCAGACGGAGTTGCGGTTTCATACGCCCAACTCTTTCCTGTCCACGCCAGTCGGGGCGGGTGCCCCCGTTGGGGCACACTATAACAGGGTATCGTGGGCAGTTATTATGCGAGTGTGAGCCCCCAATGTGTCCCGTAGGTACGTCACATGCGAATACACGTATCTGTTTGTCGGCTGCGGAACAAGGACCTAGGGTGGGACGCGACGTCAAAGGGTTTGTACCGTAGCGGTGCGCTTGAGTGGGTCCGAAAGACCAGCGAAAGCCGCGGCCGGGCTGTGCCTGGTCGACAGGGCTCCCTGTTGCAGTACGGGCGCCGTCCGCGTGGGGTCGCCACAAAACGTGGGTGATGCACGGCGCCCGCGGTGTCAACCCGTTTACCCACTTTCTCCGTCTGGCTGGATTCAGCCCTTCTCTATGGTTTGAAGTATATGTGTACGTCAGTTGTATCGAGGATGCATAACGCGCTTGGCATGCATGCATACGCAGGCGCGACCTTTGCTGGTCGTCAATACATTTAACCAAGCGGTGCTACTCTGTGTATATACGCTTTGATAAACGAAACTTCTAAATCGATACCCGGAGGCGAACAGCTGGTTGCTGTAGATTGGAGATTGTTCCTTTTGTATCTCTCTCTCTCTTTTCCTCTCTCATTGCTAAATCTGTCGAAATTAAGTCGAAGCCATGAAGAGTGAATAGGCGCTGCTGGAACCAGCACGTTGCAGTGCACGCCATGGGTAAATAACGTGAATTCGCGCTCATTCAAACAGAACAAACGAAGTACTCCGTGTGCAAGAGTTGCACGCAGTCATCGCCTTCATAGCATTGCAGAGCACCGTATTAATCTAAATCCGCTGTCCGCCCCGCTGGAGCAGTGGTCATTGTTTTTAGCTGCTGACCCGAAGATCACAGGTTCGAACCCCGCCGCGGCTGTCACATTTCGATGGAGGCGAAATGGTACAGGCTCGTGTCCTGTGTGATGTAGGTGCAGGCCAAAGAGCATCAGATGGTCAAATTTCCCGGAGTCCTCCAGTACAGCATCTCTCCTAATCATATCGTGGTTTTAAGACGTAAAATCCCCGCTATTATTAATCTAAATCTGCATCGTTCTGAAACAAGAGCTGTTGAGAGCCCTCCATAGAGATAAGATAGAACGGAGCAATGCGCGTAGCTATACTGATAAATGTCCTATATTCTATATTGAGAGAAAGAGACGCAGCGATGTTTTGACAGGCTACGTAATCGCTAGTTGGTTGTTCTTATGTACCATTATAGGTTTTCTCAATTATTTATAGTTTCTACTCAATATGATAATTATGCCAACTTCTCTTACTGTGCAATTATTGTCTGTCTCCTTTATGTATGTATGTATGTATGTATGTATGTATGTATGTATGTATGTATGTATGTATGTATGTATGTATGTATGTATGTATGTATGTATGTATGTATGTATGTATGTATGTATGTATGTATGTATGTATGTATGTATGTATGTATGTAATACAAGTTTGTAAAGCCAAATAAACTCTGTATCTAGGGGCACAAGGCGAGCCAGAGATTCTGGGCAACAACTATAGTTTGAAATGCAGTGACCGGGAAACTATAATGTGTTTGGAGTTTCGATGAATAGAGACAAAAATAGGGCGGAAATCGAATCCGTCTCATGACTGCCTGCACGGAATAGAACAAGCAGGAGTGAAAGAATGAGAGGGAAGGAGAGAGAACATACTAAAACGCGGCTAAACGAACGATGGCGAGAGAAATTAAACAGACGAAGTCTGAAAATTGCACATTCGCAAAGAGACTTTCTTGATGGGACAGGAACGCTAACCAGCTGGTCTATAGAATAGCAAGCTAAAGTGTTAGCCGGCGAAATGAATCGATTTAAAAGCGAGGGATGCGCAAGAAAGAAAGAAAAAAGGAAAGAAAAAAAGAGAGAACGAAAAAAGAAAGAAAGAGATCAGCGAGAGAATGCAGTGCGAAAAAGGAATGCGCGACCAAGAATGAAATGTAGAAAGAAAGAAACAAAGGAAGAAAGAGATCAGCGAGAGAATGCAGTGCGAAAAGGAATGCGCGATCGAGAATGAAATGTAAGAAATGAACAGCTGAAGTCAAAAGAAAAAAAAACAAAAGAAAAAAAAAGAGAAAAGATAATATGGCGAGTGAAGTTGGAACCTGAAACCGCGATGGCACGGGCCGCGGCGACGGGAGCACGCCTGCCTGCCGGGAAGGCGGGCCACGCCGATGGCGCGCCGAGGAAACCCGACACCGCGTCGAGCCAAAGCCGAGCCAAAGCCGACTGCACCAGCCAGACGGTCGCGTACCCGTACATGGCCCTAGAGATCATCGCGCCCTTCCTGCGGGTCCGAGTTCCTCCTCGGTGGCCCCGAAATGCGTTGCGAAACTATACGATCGTACTCTCTGTGGTGTAAGTCTTGCTTTAGCTGGACTAGATTAAAGCGTTTTCGTTAATGAAAGACAGCCTTATGTGACCCCGTTTTTTTGAGAGAGAGAGAGAGAGAGAGGCGAACGTTCGAGGTGCGCTGGCGATATGCGAGGAGTGCGCACGCTCATGGGACACTAAACTGACAAAACTAATCAGTTCAGCCTAAACACTTAGCGCGTTAGCGTTGTTCATTTTGATATCATAGCTTTATTATTAGAAAAAGTAAACAGGCAAACTTGAAGTATTGAACTGGACGTTGTTATCTCTTGGCGGCGCCACGTCTTTTTTTGTTACAGGTGGGGTTAGGGTTGCTCAGTGGATGCTGGGAGGAGGGGGGGGGGGGGGGGTTAGTGAGGCGGGGCACTTATGCCTTGTGCTTTGACTTTGCTTGTCCTTGGTGGGAGCAAATGGGAGTGGGTGACTATATCGTGACATCACGGACTTCAAGTATCTCTCTTCCTTCTTTATTCAGCCGCATTGCCTCAAGAAAATTGGCTGAGAATTGGCTCGTTGTCTTTGTCCCCTTAAATAAAACTGTTAGATTTTACCAAATAAGAACTATGTACAGGCCCAAGTGGACGCCATGCAAACTTGTGAAGTGAGGTAGGGTTAATGCAGGCACTCCGACGGTGCCGTCACCACCTGCATTTTTCTTCTCGCGTGATTTTCTGTCTTACTAAGCGTGTTGCTATAGCAACAGTCGTACTTCTGCTATTGTTAAATGGTATTTTATTTATGCTCTAACTATTGTCTGACATTGTGTCTATTTTATTCACTGGTTCTTCCACCTCTCTGTAGACCACGCTCTCAGTTACGACCCAGAGTGACTACACTCATCCCGAAAATAGCGAGACTGCCCCGCACTGAGGGCAGCCATTCGGCGTCCCGCATTGGATAAGAAAATTCTAGTAAACGTTCCTTTGTTCGTTAATTTTACCCTTTGTTAACATTAGTCATGAGCACCTTGAATTCAACTGCTTAAGGTGCTCATGATCGTGTCCTTCGTCTCCTTCGTGTCTTTGTATCGTCGTCTTGTTCTCGCGCTATGACTATCGTCGTGCCTTTGATGCCGTGTTAATAATAAGAGCAATTTGATTGATTGATATGTGGGGTTTAACGTTTTAAAACCACCATATGATTATGAGAGACGCCGTAGTGGAGGGCTCCGGAAATTTCGACCACCTGGGGTTCTTTGACGTGCACCCAAATCTGAGCACACGGGCCTACAACATTTCCGCCTCCATCGGAAATGCAGCCGCCGCAGCCGGGATTCGAACCCGCGACCTGCGGGTCAGCAGCCGAGTACCTTAGCCACTAGACCACCGCGGCGGGGCAATGTCAATCTCCATCGCCTTCTATATATAGTAATAAAGTGGTCGCCTTGTGTCATCGTATACTGCCTCTCCACCCGACGCATTCTTTGTAGGTGGCGCCATTAAAAACAATTATTATCACATCCACAACTGCTTTAAAGGGCCACTCAGCGAAGTCAAACTGCGCTTCGAGCGCTTTTGGCATCGCCACTCCAAGAATAAGCATGGCCAGCCACAGAATTCAGGTGCCACACTCTCAGCAGTATACGAGCCCTTTACGGCAGCTTTCCCACAAAGCGACGGGTCCGAGCTTTCTATACCGCCTGTCAACCACGGCGCGTCCCAATCAAGGAGGATTAAAAAAATTGCTGGAGTGGAAATGATTGCGCAGAAGTGAAGCCGTTTCTCTGGCAAGATGGCGGCTGTGGCTGCCATCTTACTAGGGGCGTGATAAAGTATCACCGTTCAGCGTTTAAAATCGAAGTGTTTTCCTCGCACGCCCGACGAGTTTAATGTGGAAACTTTTTCGGGTCATATAGTGCTCCAATTAAGTGCGCCTTACAGTTACTAGTTTTCCTTAGTGAGCCTCCAATTGGTGGCAAAGTTCTTTGAAGACTTAGTGATCCATACTCGTCTTCATGTGTTATTTCGTCGGAAACAACTATCTTTTAATATAGAACTAACGTTGCATTTACATAACATATCAAAGCCACTTGATCTTTAAGTGGGCACTATCAAAAAAGAGCATGTTTCCGCCATCTTTCCAGTGACAAAAGCTGGCTACACTTCTGCTGGCAAGTCATTGCCAGCAGAAGATTCCACTCCAGCAATTTTTCTTTAATCCGCCTTGGTCCCAATTGTGATTCGTGTAAACACAGAACCACGCTAGATGTCGCATGCTGTGCAAAGTGCGTGTTGGACCTCGAGTCCAATAACGCGGAATGGGTGAATCCTGGAACCACCGCATCCTGCTCAGTGGGTACAGCCAGCTGCAGCGTTGACGTGCTGTATATGCACCCGGCAAAGTAAACTATACTGCGGCATTTCCTGCTATAAGTTCACAACCTCTTTTCCATGCAACCCCCCCCCCCCCCCGATCTGTGTGTTCAGAAAAAAGTGGTTAATTATTTAGGAAACTTGGTACTCCACCAAGCGAGAGCATAATGCCGTTCCGTGGGCCTCGCACTTGGTGAGGCCAACTTGGTGATTGCGTGTTTAGAAAAGGTTGTTAACAGTTTAGAGTATTATGTACTTTATTATGGGAGAGCATAAAGCTGTCCCATGAGCCTCAAACCAGTCTAAAGTTTATCTGGGTTTAGAAAAAGTGGTCAGCGATTAAGAGTACCTGGTACTCTACCACGGGAGAGTTGAAAACCGCCGCTTAGGCCTCACATTTTGTGAGGCCGCATTGACAAAAATAAATACTCTGCCGCATAAATACATGTTCGAAGCTCATAATCTTCGTATCATCAAACTTTCACCCATGGAGTTTCACCAGTGAGAGAATAATGTGAAGTCAGCATAAACAAGATATATTCTGCGATAACTCTGGTGGCACCCGGCCGTTATGCTCGGGTTTTTCGTTCTTATTTTTACAAGAGAGCGCAGTTGGCAGGCGAAACGAGAAGGTGGCAATGTTCTGCTATCTCTGCGATGTAGCGTACAGCATGCGCGTTTATACGCAAACATCGATGCCGAAGCTCGCTCGCGTGTGTGTACGCAACCACCACGGACACATCTGAGCACTAGACTCTGATGCATGAGCGATAGGGGCGTTACGTAAACATCACGGCATACTCCTCGCAATCACCACTCTGGTAGTACCGAACTGCTTATATGCTATCCTGTGAAAATATAGGTAGCCTTCAAAAAAGAAGTAATAATATTAATGCTGAGAAAAGGCAAGAGAATTCGATAAACTTTTATTTTCGTCCTCCAAAACACAGATGACTGTGTTGCGGGCAGCTCCCACGTGGGGACTGAGATGCCGAGCTCCTCAGCCGCCTCGCGGGCTTTGTGGACAGCCCAGAGCTGATCTGCCAAGGACGAGCTGCGGATTGCCGCCTCCCATCTGGCAGAGGTGATGTTCCATATATGAGCGAATTCGGTACTCTGCCAGAGCATATGTTCTAATGAAGCAATTTCCCCACAATGTGGAAAAGATTACTTGGTCAGGGTACATGATGTGCAACATTTTCAAAGTAGGGTACATCCACGTTTGCAAAAGCCATAATGTAAGTGCTTGGGGCCGAGTTGAATTTGTGTGAGGTGGAAGAGAAAGCACGTTTGATGCCTAAAGGTCTCCGGAAAGCCTGTTTCGAGATATATCTCACTGAATTCAAGCGGTATACTGGTTGCGCACCACACACGCACACACACACCACACATATATATGTACTACAGGCATATTTTTATTTTTTTTCTCATGAGTGTCTAAGTTGTTTCACGGCCGGACTAGAAACGCGCGTTCTGTGTCACGGCCTTCGCAATCCAGTTCAGAGCAATGGTAGCGTTTCTCCGCGGTTAGAGTTACTGCTATACGCGAGGGGAGCAGCGACCCTGCCATATGTGAAAGCGTTTTTGTCTACTGCTTGGCGCCTGAAGATCTTTGTTTTGGTTTGTTTTTTCCACTGTTGTGCGTCTACTTTTGCATCGCCAGCAGTCACGAACGCAACGGGGAGCAATGGCAGGGTCGCAGCGACAACACGGTGCTGCGGCGGGAGGTGGAAACAGACGCATGGCGAAGGCCGCAAGACGGAACTCTCGCGTGCCTTTCCAGACCGGCCGTGGTTGTATCTATACATCAGCTATGTTTATACGCTTCCTTCGGGACATTGCGGGGGTGTCGACAGCCGCTAACCACGTTCGCGTCGTGCAAGCGCCGTCGGGAAGTCAAGTTACGAGCTCGTGCCCTGCCGTTGTGGGCAGAGAGCATCGCTGTTGTGTGAACCGCGTAAATATCCAGTCCCACCCACGACATTACCACAGTTTCTCCCGGGTTAAATGTGTGTGTACACCGGGCGGTGAGATCACGTAAACGCCGCTGCGGCCCCCCATTCCGCATCGCGTCGACGTGATGCACCACAGAGGCTCTATATAATACTTCAACAGGGTACGAAAGACTGCCCATTGGCCTTCTCGCGATGCTTTTCCCAGTTATGCGTAGGTCGACAAGCTTACTGTATACTTCCGCGCAGCAACATGACGGTCCACATGTTGCCTCCTCGTTGGCTTTTTGCGTCGCATGTTTTTCGCGCCGCATGTTGCCTCCACAAAGTGCTCTTTGCGCCACCTGTTCAAATATGCGATCTTAGAAACTCGCCCAAATTCTATTTCTCAGTATGATTCGCGGGAAGTGAAACCCACAACGAATAATAATATCGTTACGAATCACTGATTATCGTGGCGGTGTCGTACAATAGAATACCAGGTACCTGCAAGCGCACAATAAATGAGGGTCCTTCAAGGTGCGCTGGTAAGGTACGCTTTTTGCGGGCGCGGTTTCCCCAAAATTCATGTTCTCTCAATCACAAGCTTGTCGGTGATCTGCCGCTTTTGATAAAGAACACGGTAGAGCACCAAGCAGTGCTGGTTGGTTTACATTCATTTTATAGGCCCGTTAACTAGTAAACCGAAAAAAAGAAGACGAAGGAAGACAAGTCCCACCCATGCCATAACTCAGTTGGACCTGCCCCGTATTTGTTTAAAACGCAAAGTTGTAGCCATGCGTATCTTTGGCATTAGTGGCAACCGAAAACCACTCATGTTGCATTCCGAGAGCTCATGAGTCATTACATTCCATTTTCCCGCCCGTAAATCTGGAAACCAAAGGCAGGTCACTGTGGAAATCGTGTCAATCTTCTTTTTCATTTTTTGCCTTCAATGGCAAGCTTGTTTTCCTTCGAATTTCTTCGAAGTTGAGCAACCGGGGCTGCGGGATAGGGCGGCTGCGGTAAGACTTGCTCCCCTCCCCACACCGCGTCCCAAATAGAAAACACCGCGCACGCCTTTCCACGCATGCCCAGGGAAGGGTATAGCGCCTCCTTGCCCTACCTCCCCTAAAGTGATGCTCCTCTACAGTGAGAGGACACCTACACGGAGTACAAATATCAAGCCTGTGCATTCCAATAAACGAAGAGGTACGAACGGTGGTTCTTCCACTCACGCTCTGCGGTGCGGCGCGTGGTCCCTCTGGCGGCGGTTCTTGAACCAGTTGCTGACCTGCGTCAGCGTCAGGCCCGTCTTGTGCGCCAGGGTGCGCTTCTCGTCGGGCGTCGGGTAGCGGTTCACCTTGTAGCACTCCTTGAGGGCGATGCGAGACTTCTCCTTGAAGCAGTAAACCGTGTCCTCGCCGTCCCAGATGGTCTTGGGAAGAGGGTACTTGCGCCTGCAGACCCGAGGTCGGAGACACAACTTTGGGAGAACGTACTACTTCAAAGCCTTGCTACATCATATTCAGAATGCGCACTAACCAGCCAATCACCTAGCTCTCTTTAGTCAAGAACATTCATAAAAAACTTACATATAAGGCAGCTTTAGTGCAGACAAATGCAGGCAATATGTGAGATGAATACCTTCGTTCAAGGGAAGAAGTGGCGCTGCCTATACATTCCGCCTGAAATTGGAACTGTACTTGATAAATTCACTATGTTTTAAAAAAAGCGCTCTACTTACGGAAGTAGACGAAAAGGAAAGCGCTCGTGTTTGTGCTAATGTTATCTCGTGTTCGACAGAAAGTAAGGAAGGAAGGAAAATAGGAGGAAAAGAACGGCAGGGAGGTTAATAAGCCTATAGGCAGCCGGTTTGCTACCCTGCGCATGGGAGGAGGACGGGGACGGGGGAGATGAAAGATAGAGCGCAGAGAGGGAAGAGAGATAAACACAGCACATTCAGCAGCACACGCGCGCGCACACAGAAAGTAAACGGCACACGCGACTGCATATAGGCTGGACCCGTCTCGCCGACTTCAGCCTCCGTTCGGACTCTTGCTAGACGACGATGCTTTGCTGACTGTGTCACTTGGTGTCGCTTTGACCAAGTCTTTTGCCTTCCGAATCGACATGGAAAACAGTGCTGTTTGCGATCACTGCGGCAGTGATGAAACGATAGAGTACGTCCTTTGTCACTGCCCTCGCTACAGCGCCCACAGACTGCCGCTAGCTACTGCGTTAGCCGGCATTGACAACAGACCCATGTCAGAGCAGTCAGTGCTCCAATGCGGCACGTTCTGTCTCCAGGCGAAGGATTAGTAAAAGCCTTATTGAAATTTTTGCTAGGTAGTGGCCTACTCGGTAGGCTATCACACCCCCAATCTTGTTTTTCTTTCGCTAGTCTGCAGTTATCTCCGTTTTCATTCTCGTCTTTCTTCCCCTTCACCTTAGTGCAGGGTAGCGAATCGGATGCTACAGTTCAGGTTGACTTCCCTGACTTTCTTTGAATGTATTCTCTCTTTTATCTCGCGTTCGTTTGTGAATTTCTTCACAGAAGAAGTTGTCATTGATACAATAATGAACAGCCAATCGACCCTTCTGGTCAACCGCTCTTTCTCTCTCTACCTACAGAATAATACACAACACTTATTGCACGCCCTACGCGATGTCCACAATGGGGTGGAGAGTTAGGTAACTATTTTAATCGCAGTTGGCACCGGCGTGTTCGTAGTGAACTTCGCATATGGTAGCCACACGTCAATTCAGTCTATAGCGGTACCGGTGGAATATAATATCAATTTTCTACAATGCCATTGAAAAAGCGTGTGTGTTCATCAATCTTGTGACTGCCTTCTGCGTATACTTGCCAGTTTCTTATTCTTGAACCAAGTTTGAGCTGGCATCAAATTTCGTTGAGTGGCGGCTGGGGGCTATTTAGCCTTCATAGTGTACTTCAATGCTAGTAGTATACCTGTCTCACCTGAGCCTATACTTGTCGACGGCTCCCAGCGGTCGACCTCGTATCTTCTCGGCCTCCCTGTAGTGCGCCTTGTACCACATCTGCTGCAGCTCATTGTGGTACTTCGAGTCGAAGTTGTGGCTCTCCAGGATTCCGTACAACTCCTGCGTACAGAGACGGAGAGAAACCGTTGTAAAGGAGCTCAACGGTGAGTTTCTTGGAATTTTTTAGCATGCCCATTGCCAACGTGGCACCAGTAGGCTGTACACAGCTGCAACATTTCAATCTGGAAGATCATGTAACGAAGACCACGGGCGCTTACTGGTGCTGGTTTCGCAGCATTGGTGATTTGAAAGTTTTGTGTGGTCTACCTGATAGAACACCACTTGTTGCTGTCTACAGGCAGCTAAAGATGATCTATCAAAGTGCTGGTGGTCTTTTGACATACTCTCACTGGAGGACCGCTACAGATTATGTATCTAAGAGATTACTGGTGGCCTGTTGACATACTGTCACCGGTGGGCAGATCGTGCATGCTCCATCGAACTGGCAACGACGTCATTATTCTACCACGATCACGCGATCATGCGTAAATATGGCCCCTGACTGAGGCAGCCCTCACAATGCCAAGTCCGCGGGCCAATCCAAAGGGGGGGGGGGGGGGAAGGGGGTTGTCCAGAAGACTCGCAACGCAGAAGGCGGACGGGGCGAACCTTGTAGTTTTCACGATGGAATGCCACGGCCGCCTGTGCCCTGAGCACCGTTTCGTCCGTGCGGAGCAGGTCGCCTGGTGGTAGGGACCAGAGGAACCTGGCCAGGCGGTCCAGGTTGCGTGCCTGCTGCAAAGCCTCGCAGAGGCAGGCCACCTGCTCCAGCGTGTATCTGCACGTCTTGCTTCCGGTACCCAAGGTAGAACTGCTTGCCCCTATGCTGCTGCTGCCACCTGTTGTTACGCTACCGCCACTGCTGCCTCCGCGAGACGATGACGACATGCCTCCGCTTAGGCCCACAGACATGAGCTCCGTCAACCTGCTTGTGGAGCTGCCTGCGCTGGTTAGGGAGGAGGTGCCGTTGCTCAAGCCCAAGCTGTAAGGAGAAAAGTAATCGGGCTTCAGGATACGAGAAAGTATGTTTTGGTGGGCCTCGGGTGCAATTTAAAATAAAGTTAATTAGCCCTGAATTTTTACAGGAGGCCTCTCCTCCTAATTACAGTTTAACACGCGAGCCGGGCAAAATGAAAACGTTATTGCAATGACAAGTGCGTTTTTCGATACTATAACACCTATGAGACAACAAGGAAGGGCTGAAGAAAGAAAAGAAGGGAAAATGCAGGGATGTTTACGAGACGCATGCTTGGTTGGTTGTGAGGGAGACAGAAGGAAAGGAAATGATCAGTAAATGCGCTGATTTGTATGCGTTATCATACAATAGTCAAAGGCACTGACTCGTGTCTGTAGTCCTTAAAGTGCACGATATAACTAACATAGCCTAGTTACGTAATGTGATTTAAAACATAACAACGTTCATGAGATAATGAAAATAAACAATTAATATACTACAAATAAAAATTTCAACGAAATGTTAAATAAACAACTTGGCCCGTTCGATGCTCTAACCACTGAGCTACCACAGCGGCCTGTGAACTTGGCCCATGTCTCCGAAGGGAACCCTGATGGTATGCGAAGCAGTGGCGTTGCGCACGGGTGGCTTCATGGTTGAACGGAGCTAACGCGGGTCCTGCGGTGAGCGCTGGAAGATTCGTTTGAAGCGATGGCGGGCGTAGGTCTTGTAGGTGACACGTACGGACATGCACCAACGTGTACGTTAGGCGTGCGTCAGGGTCATTGCGTGTGAACCAACAAGTCGGCGGTGCAGTGAGTGGTGGTGGCGGCAGGTGTTGCGGTGAACGAACGAGGCGGCAGCTGCGGACGCCACGACCACGGCGAGCGCGCGGCAGTTTAGGGAGAGAGTGAAGTGAGCGCGCACTGCGATTGGTGTGTGATGTCAACGCGCAGCAGTGGCGTGACCTACTTGGCACCAAGCCAACACCTGTGGTGTGTGGCGCGTCTGTACGGAGGGGCACCGTTACACAGGCTAGTCAAGAAGCTGCTTCGCATCTAATAAAATGCTTAGCACTAGAAAATGGTACCCAGATTATGCAAACTGGTAAAAACATTTCAGAAATCAAACACGATGTTCGCCTGTTCGTCGGCCGTACAACGAAAGTTCACTCCTTTCGTTGGACGGCTGGTGAAGATATACCTAATTATAAATATCGGGCAGAAGTCAGAAGTGTGTCTCTAAGCAAATTTCAACGGACAGTTAGGTCAAGGAAATGACTAGGAACGTTAGTTGTTAGTTTTATCTGCAGTGCGGAAGTTATGAATTAGATAGAACGATTTCATCGCTAGTTGCACTACGCCACCGCTGCCGCAGTGCATGCCGGTACTTGGGGTATTCGGACCGTTCGGCTGCATCGGCAAGTAGCGTCAACGAGCTTTAGCAACCGTGTTTGGACGAATCGTGGTGGTTTGTTCCACGTGCTGTGTGTGGGGATACTAAAAAAAGAAGCCTGGAGGTGGCCTGTAGAAAAAGGACTCGGATGTTTCACAAGTTTTCAAAGGATATCAAACTGGAGAATCATAAATTCCGGCGGAGCGGCAAATACCGGGCTCTCCCAACGTGTAGTTCAAAGTGTTCATGCGTTCCGTGTGTATAACATAACTCATGGTAGTTTAGCAGTGTTCTAAATACAGCAATGCGGCATCATAGCAAGCTTTCTGCGTGACTGATGGGTCGATAAGCGACAGCAAAACTTCATGCAATGTGTGCTCGATCCCTTGCCGGTGCGATCGCCGTCAGCGGTTGCAAACTTGATACGCGTTTTCAAGGCAACACAGAAATCACCTAAACGGACCTCTCACCGCAAGTGATGACGACTGCGAAGTTAGAATGAGAGTTGTGATACAAACGGTGTTTATAAGTGTGTGATCTACGTGTGCGCAGCGGAACGCCATGCAAGCAATTAGTGCATGGCGAAAACTCTGCCGTGCCAGCATCGCAGCCACGACGCCACCCGAAGGGCCCCATTCCTTTCAAGATGTGATATCACAAGCGCAAGGTAAAGCGGCAACAGCGGTAGCAAAGGTTAGCTTTTTATTGAGCGTGAGTGCACTGAAGTTTCGAAGCGGTAGGCCTTGCGACGATATCGGCGCCGAGCCATCCATCAGCTGAGGCCGTCGCCAGTAGCCGTGGAGTGGGATATACTGCTCAACTGCCACAATGTGTGTGCCACCGTAGCCTTTTGCTGACTGATCCATTCTTTGTGACTCGCTGGTTGGATTCCGTGCCGACCGGTTGTGCCCTCGCGATCTCCGACGACAGAGCAGCTCTGGCCGACTGAGTTGGTCCTACGCCACCACCTGCCGCCGGTCCTCTACACCGACGACGGCGTAGCTCTGGCCGACTGAATTAGCCCTACGCCATCTCCTGTCGCCGAAAAGAGCTCTCGCCAGTGGTGCCCGTCCTCGGACTCCTGCAAACGTGTCCTTCTTTCCTGTCTTCTCCTTACTTCCGTCGCTCCCTATTCCATCACCTCGCTCTCTAATTCCTCTCTCTCTCTATCTTTCTACCTTTTAATCCTATCATTTTATTCCCTTCTATACCCCCATCTTCCTCCTCCTGAGAGACAGTTACGGGGCTCACTTTTCTCTTCTTTTATTTTAAAAATCACAACCCCTCCCCCCCCCACCCTTTGTGAAGTGGGAAATATTTTGCCGTCCACAAGATTTCTGTGACGGCAAACTTTCGAAATGGCATACGGCCAGTCGCCGTCCCAAGGACGCGCTTTCTTTGATTATCAGTTGTGTTCATTCGATCGTATGTAAGAAAGGAAAGAGCCCTTCGCGAATTCTCCTTTCTTTCGTTCGTTGGAAGATTGTCAGTTACGAAAAGATATAGGTACACAGGAGATCAAAATTTATCAAGTAACACAAGAGAACTCAGCTGCAAAACTGGCCAAACACGTAACAAGACTAGTGAAATTCGTTTAATAAACATATGCTGGTTTACGTCTCAAAATGTATAGGCGTGCGCATCGGGGGGGGGGGGCGACAAAGTCAGCCCCCATACATGGAAAACCCTGTGTATGCCTATGCCAAAACCCCAATATGATTACGAGGAACGGCCCCGCCGCGCTGATGTAATGGTTGTGGGACTCGACTGCTAAGACGAAGGTCGCGGGCCCGGCTGCGGTGGCTGCATTTTCGATGGAAGCGAAAATGTTGGGGCCCATGTGCTTAGATTTAGGTGCACGTTAAAGAACACCAAGTGGTCTAAATTTCCGGAGCCCTCCACTACGGCGTCTCTCGTGATCGAATCGCGGTTTTGGGACGTCAAACTCCTGATAGTATCGCGAGGAATGCCGTAATGAAGGGCTCACGAAATTTCGACCATCTGGTACACTGGCCCCCATCTCTTCGCCTCCATCGAAATGCGACCGCCGGAGCCGGTATCGAACCCACAACCTTGGGGTCAGAAGCCGAGCACCTTAGAGCCACTGATCCACCAAGGCGGACTGCGCATACAGTTAACAAAGCTGCTCTTCTATACCCCAGAAGCGCGAATTCCCGCTCTCATTACTAACACGGCATCAAAGGCACGACGACAGTTATAGCGCGAGAACAAAACGACGACACAGAAGACAAGAAGGAGACGAAGGACACGAGCGCTTCTTGTCTCTGTGTCGTCGTTTTGTTCTCGCGCTATAACTATTTTTATGTCATACCAACTAGCCCAAGCTGCCTCACATCAAAGGCACCTTGCCCATGGAGCGTTCTCCTAGAGTTTCAGCGCATCAATCACAGCAAATTATCGAAAGGAAACTTTTAAAAACAAAGCACAAATACTGAGATACATGAAGAGGCCCGCTAGGAGGTGGCGAGTGTATTACATATTGATGAAATGAGCGCCCGGGAATCTACGTATACGCAATTTCGCGTGCACCTACTCGCCTTACACGTGCGTGCATTACACGGCACGCATCACGGGTCAAAAGAGGCACGTGTACCACGCTTTACAACCTATCGCAGATTGAAGCTCCGCAAATGCGAGTGTGAGAGGGGAAGGGAGCGCTGGACACGCAACCGACTTTAAAAACGCCGAAAAACGAGACGATAATCCACCGACTATATTTACGACGAGCGAGGTACCAAGAGAGAGAACCCCCCACCCTCTCCGTTTTCTTTTTACCCTCCTCCTCCTCTTGCAACCACCACCCACCACGCACCAGAATGAAATCGTTGGTGGAGCCTACTTTTTTTTGTTTTTGTCTCCTTATTTCTATTGCCTCGTATAGATATACGCGCGCGTTATAGTGCGCCACACTGGGCGCGTTTCAAGAGGGCAGTGGGAGCCTTGAAACGGACGATAAATGTTCCTTCCCTCACCCTCTCTCTCTCAACCTCATCCTCTTCTCGTTGACGCAGTGCCACGGGCCGTGCCCCCGCTGCCGATGTTATCGGGAGGCGCTGGAAGTCTCGAGTTTCGACCACAACATGTCGCCACAATCGGTCACCGCGTCGCTTGCAGCAGTCAAGTGCGTGTAGAGCGAATGTTCTTTCTTTCTTTCTTTCTTTCTTTCTTTCTTTCTTTCTTTCTTTCTTTCTTTCTTTCTTTCTTTCTTTCTTTCTTTCTTTCTTTCTTCAGAGATGCATGAACACGAGCTGGGGTCACCCCGAGCATAAGGCGGGGCTCGTTTATTACGTGTTCACGCGTCGCCGAGCTTCCCACTTCAAGAAAGCCGTCGTAGTCAACCCGACGCCAGCATATCACCGATTGTTGTAGAATAACTTCAAATGGTTTCGAACGCACGTTTCAATCGCTGACTTGACGCGCCATATTTTCCATTATATAGGCACCCCCTGAGGTTTCTGTAATATGGCCAAAGTCTCACCTATAGTGGACATCTGTCTGCACTGAAGTGCTTTAAGAATTTTTGCGCACTGTTGCGAAAATTACGCCGGCACAGTCTTTGTCAACGAGAAATGAAATAGCCGGGTGTACGTTACACTGCCCGCATTGGTCGTGCTAAATTCTATTACTTTGACGCGTGCCTTGCTGGGCCACACTTCGCGACATCGGGTGTGGAGCTTCTCTCGAACCATTACAAGAGCACTATAAATAAAGATGCCAGTACAGGACAGAGAGAAAGAGAGAGGGAGAACATTTTACTATGGCATGAAGGAGGAGTGGCCGACTTAACTAAATTTTCTGGCCCGCAACTGATCATTAGTAAAGGGGAAGGAGAGGAGGAGAAATAAGATGGTGATGATGATTATGAGAACCTTGGTTCTGTGACAGTCGATTGTGAGGACTGTGATGATGATGATGATGATGATGATGATGACGACGACGAAGACGAAGCTCATGGGATCCAAGCCGTCAACTCAAATTCACAAAGCTTTCTTTTTTTTTTTTACTAACAAGGTTCTTTCACACTGGATGACCCCGTGAACTAGTGGGCACTGTTCCACAGCGCTGACGAAAAGATCACCGCATTCAATTGAATCAACGCGCATCCAAACCGCATTCAAACCCTTTAGCGTCCGTCCCCGATTGCCTTCTTCTGTTTGACACCTACTACAACGATGGATCATTGCGTTCACAAAGCTCATGTTCAAGACATTTGATTCCTACGGAAAGAGGAAAGAATGCAAAGTGCCATTATCCTTATTCAAGGACAAGTTCGAGCAAAGGGCAAAGGGCAGCAGGTCCTTCTCGTCTTTTCTAACGCAGCCTAAGCGATTCTCATCAACGCCGCTCGGCTGACGTGTGGTTTAACTTCGCTGTACTGCACGCAATTCAATTGGAAGGCGAATCCCAACGTACATCTCGTGCAGTGGCCTGATGCCGTGATCATGGCAGTCCGAAAGATTATATGATCCCTCATAGATTTCCCTAAAACAAATCAAAGACGGAATCCCCCCCCCCCTACAGATGATACAGATAACTGTAATATGCTTGCGCCCTTTAGTGCATGTGCTTGTGAGTTTTTTTTTTAAATACATGTCGAAAAGATTACTCTGAGCGCAATGTGCATGTCGAGTGGTTGCAGCTAAACGTAAACGCACGGACGATTGAAAGAAACTTGCAGACAGCGCTGAGACTAACAACTGGCGTTTTTTTTTTTTTTATTGAAACCCTCTGCAAAATATATACCTGTGGCAATATACACTTCCAGACATGTGGTCAACGATTACATAGGTTAAACGATATTATAATAAGTTGTGTAATCATTGAAGCCATCGCCATAAAAGTGAAAGGCACATATTGTAGAAGCGTCCCTATCCCGGCTGTGGCGGCTGCATTTTCGATGGAGGCGGAAATGTTGTAGGCCCGTGTGCTCAGATCTGGGTGCACGTTAAAGAACCCCAGGTTGTCGAAATTTCCGGAGCCCTCCAATACGGCGTCTCTCATAATCATATGGTGGTTTGGGGACGTTAAACCCCACAAATCATGTAGAAGCGTCCCATCAGTTTTGCTGTCACGGAAAGAAATGGACTACCATCATGACAGGTGTCCAACTTGCTTCAATATTTTTTAGCCAGTGTGATCTTTGACCACAAGCCTTTAACTGTAGATTGCCGAACCTATATATTCTGCGGAGTGTTTCAATGAAGCGCGAGCTTTTAGTATTAGTAGCTTTCGCTTTTAGTTCGTTCGTACATGCATTTACAATTACCTAAAACCACTCGACATGCAAGATCAACTCGCCCAGATGCTAACCATTCGCACTGCATGTCATCATGTGGCGACGTTCCTTCGGTAAGGACGATTAGTACTCAGAAAGTTTTCGAAGGGGCCTCGCTTTCAGCTCCTTCTTGAAGGAAGAAACGGAACAAAAAAGAATGATAGATAACCCAGAGACTTCTAGATAACACGAAAATGATAAATTCCTCGTGGGTCGCTAGTAAGGTCCCAGACCCCTTATCACCGCAGCCCGATGTGTCCCCATCTTTGGCTGGTCTTTCCGCCTTGCTGCTTTGCTGCCTCTCTCTCTCTCCTCCTTGAGCTGATATCAGCGAGCGCTACGCGCCATTGCGACATCGCATGTTGACGGGCACATCCCACATTTGATCTCACAGAAGAAGCCGCAGCCGTCCTCATCAAGCGCGGGGGGGGGGGGGGGGGGGGGCTCTTTCTTTTTCTTGTACTTCTGTTTTTTTCTGCGCAGTGCCTAGTCTTTATTGCGCCTTTGGTCCGACTATATAATTGAGCGCGAGTCCGTGAGATTGCACGTGAATGCACGCTATAGCGTATGCCCAGGCTGGCGTCGCCAGAGCCCGTGTTCCGAAACGATCGCTGAAGATGACAGCATCGCCTTTCGGTGACGTGGATTTTGATTTGTTCAGTAACCGAAAAGTCCAATGTGATCGTTCCTCTCGCTGCTGGTTTTTAGCCTGGTTATAAAACTAAAAGTTTTATAGCCAAGCGTTGATAACTTGAGTGAGAACACAAGAGTGAGTGTGGCGTTCTCGAGCGTCAGGTACGTGTCTTCTACGCAGAGGCTAGACTTGGCTGTGGCTATTTGAAATATAAAACGTGTTGAAAGTGGTTTCAACGTTTTTTTTTTTTTTGTGGATTAGCTTGAAGTGTAGCATGATATTTTAAGAATGTCGCTTTGTGTGAAATGTATTTTTGTTGAGATCACACTCCGCGCACTCAGTTCAGCTGTAGTGTGCCACCGCAGTGACATCCCCTAAGCACCTCAAGATGTTGAAGGCCTGCGATAAATCGCCCAAGCGACGCACTGTTGATTTTCTTGCAACGTTGAAACCACGCACAGAAACAAAAACCCGCTATGACAAAAGAAGGATAACTTGTGAGACACCAAGGTAATGCTTGCTGAATGCTTCCCGGTAAGAAATGTTTCGCTATCTTCCAAGGAATGACAGAATACTAGAAGATGCCATCAACGCCACTGAAACGCTAGACTTCCCCACCGACCTGTGGAGACACGGAGGAAGGAAAAAGGTAAGGAGAGGGCATGCCCAGCCGGTGCAGGGCGTAAAAACTGTGGCGGAAATGACATCATGGCAGCCATTATCAATAGGCACAATGGCGGCGTTGTTATGGTTACGTGTTGCGCAGTGAAGCTGGTCTAGCAGTGAGCGGCCGCGGCTGGCGGCGGAATGTGTGCCTCCCCAGGTCTCGTGCTGAGCCGTGGCGGACAATATCTGTGCTCTGCGCCGCGTTATTGGTTACGCAGTGTTCGTCTGGCTGTTACATTACTCTTAGCAACGTTTACAAATCTCTTTGTCCATCACGGGGTTTCAACAGTGCGTAGAACAAGTGCATATCCATGTGTCGTGCGGCGGATGACGCGGATGAAGCAGTTAGTGTTCAGCGAAACAGCGTTGGGCACCATGACGAAGCTGAATGACGACGAACGCCTTGCAGGTCAGTGACGGTTGAGCAGTGCTCCTGCTTGTGACAACGGACGACGCTGTTGAGCCCAGCAAGACGCCGTGAGGACCATGTGCACATACGTAGTTTCGTGTTGTGTGTGTACAGTAACAACTTGCATGTGCGTATTAAAACACCTTTTCTGTTCCGCTTGGTACACTCTCCACCAGCATTGCATGTAATCTCAACGTAACAGCAACCACGTTCAACTGTCACTAGCACCGTGCTCAAAGTCACCACGGTCGCAGAATGCTGACGCAGGTGAGTTTCACGCGGAACACGGACACAGTGGCAGGACGCTGCGTCAGTCGCTTGGCGGAATGCAACCGTAGAAGGCACACGACCGATCGTGTTGTCTCTACAGTTGCTGAATTAATGACGTGAAAGCACTCGTCGTTGTCAGTGCATCTAGCGCGCGTTCTCTCGTAGTTGCTTCGTTGTCAGCGAGCTGTTACTCTTTGTTATTACTCGGACGAAGCGATTTCGCTGAAGGTGTCCCGCTGGCTCTGAGTGATGAGCCCAGTTCTATTAGTTTCGGATCGTCACGACACACGCGCTGCGCAGCCCACGTGCTTTTTTCCGAGCCGGAGAGGGAGTCGCGCCTTCTGCTTCGCATTCATATGTAAACAAGAGAGGAGAATTTGCCTACTCAATATGGCCGACTTCCGGCTTCATCGCGGCTTCACAACGAGTGACGTCAGGGCCTCTCCTTACCTTTTCCTTCCTCCGTGTGTGAAGATAAGGTGTGTTCATTTATCTCGTTCATGTCAGAAGCGCCGTACAGTCGCGTCGCGTCGACGGAAATACTAGGGAGCGCCCGCACGTTTGCGCTTTGCTCAATAGCCAATCAGCGTGCTGCAAAGGCGATATTTTTGCGATTGTCGCTTTTGCGATAACTTCAGAATGCCACCCCAGGTCATATAGGGTCGGTTGTCGCAGCTGCCGCCGCCATCATCATCATCATCATCAGCAGCAGCAGCAGCAGCAGCAGCAGCAGCAGCAGCAGCAGCATTCGCCCGCTGCAGGACAAAGGCCTCTCCCGTATTCCGCCAATGAACCTTGTCGTGTGATTTCTGCGGCCACGTGTTACCAACGAACCTCTTAATCTCATCTACCCACCAAACTTTCCGTCTCCGCCTCTCGCGTTTGCCTTCGCTTGGAATCCAGTCCGTTACTCTCAATAGTCAGTGGTTATCATACCTATATATACGGGCTACATACCCTGCCCATATCCATTTCTTCTTGATATCAACTGTGATGTCTTTAACACCAGTCGAGTGGTTAGGCGGGTTCGGACTCCTTCCTTTCCACCGAAATTTTTGAATGTTTTTTGTGTATTTGTACACGTCCACATACAAATGCACTCACGAATATACGTAAAGTACGATGAATCCTCCCCCTCCACTTGAAAAAAAGACTTGAGGGGGAGCGGAGAGATAAACAAAAAGAAGGAATGCGGGGAGGTTAACCAGGCACATGCCCGGTTTGCTACCCTACGCTGGGGAAATGGGAAGGGGGCATAAAGATGATAGAGAGAGGAAAAAGAAGAGAAAGAGAGGGAGAAAAAACAAAAAAAGGAGGATTGTCAGTCAATCGGCTGGTGCGTATGCAGCGGTGGCACTGCACAAAAGTTAAAGGTGGTCACGTAGGCATGTAGTCCTCAAAAAGCACAAGACAGCTTTGACTGCTTTTAGAGCCGACGAAAGGCGATGACGGTGTTCCAGTAGCATCTGCACAGAGAGTGGCCGGTCGTCCAATTCTCGCAATGCGTCCCAGAGCTTTCGCGACTGGCCTATATATGTGCATCTTTTAGGCATATCCTTTAAGTTATTCGTAGATACGTGGTTCCGACTTTGTTCTTGCTTCACCCCGTAAAAGCACAATCTGTTCTTTTAACTGCGGAGCTGTTTAAGACAGTCACAAACACTTTGCTGGCAGCGGGAAATCACAGGCGGACATGCGCTCCAGTAATGGGGTGAGCCCTACTACCGATTCAAGCATGTGCGAATATTTCATTCAGTGAATGATTGACTGATTCATTCATTCATTCATTCATTCATTCATTCATTCATTCATTCATTCATTCATTCATTCATTGGTCTGCGGTACGCGCCCTTGCGCGCAGTGAGCGACCCGCACGTCGAAACGCGTTAAACGAGAACTGTGCTCGGCAGTGTGGAACAGGTGAAACACGAGAATAGAGGGACATAAAAAGAAATAATAATTATTTTCTTTAATATGCGGTGGTTTTACGTTCCAAAATCACTTTATGACTAGGGGAGACGCCGTAGTAGAGGGATTCGGAAATTTCGACCACCGCGGTTTCTTTAATGTGTGCTGAAATCGGCCTAAATATAAACAGAAAGAAAGAAGAAATGGAAAGAGGAAAAGAAAGTGATGCGAAGAAAGAGAAAGAAAAAAATACCCTGAGAAATAAAGGTAAAAGTAAATGTATATGGAGATGACACTGCGCTTTTTCTTTTCATCTGACCGCTTTATTCATTTACTACATTGAACTTTACTACAGTGATATTTCTCAACATTGAAAACCTAGTTTGAAGATATTCATATGAAACTAAACGTTGTTAAAAGTGTTCTAATAGTTTTTTTTCTTTTGTAGAGGCCATTTAACAGTTTTGTTTCAATGTCATCACGACATAATTCCCCACGTTGACTGCATTAAATATCTGTGTGTACGGTACCATGAAAAGCAGAGCTGGTGTAATCACATTGAGCATTTTAAATTAAGGCTGCACGCGCTGTTAGGATAATAAGTAGACTTGGCAGGCTCCGTTCCGGTATACCCAGAGATGCGCTGATCATAATTTACTGCACGCATGTTCGAGCGATTCTTGAATTTGGTACTGTAATATTATCTGGTGCACCAGCATACAAGATAAACATAAACCCCTTGATTCTTTTTGAGCGGGAAGCTCTTCGTAGTTGTTTAGGTGGGCCAAAATTTATAGCTAATGTTTTGTATTAGGAAGCTCCGATACCCACTGTTGCTTGCAGATTCCGTATTTTAACAATTTAAACTTATTTAAAATTTTATGAATCCACTTTGAAAAGACAGCAGCCCGTATTTTGCGCCGAACCACTTTTTTTTTTAATGAGCATTGGTCCCGTGTATACATAAAGCAAAATTGTGGTTTGTTGAAACCCTAGTAAATGCTTTAGATGTTAATTTATTGGAGATCATTCAATCAGACAAAACCATAGGCAATGTGCAAATAGAACTCGGTGATATCTTTACAACGAAGGCTATACAGTTGCCCTCTAAGTATTTGACTGGCTTCTAATAAGAACACCTGACTGAATTAGGAACTAATGCTGTAATTGCAACGGACGCATCAATGAGTCATGATAAAGCAGGTGCGGTCATTTTTTCTCACTCATTATCCTGGTCATTTTCATTACAACTGCCAGATTATACACCCATACTTGAAGCGGAATGAACGGCTAATATTCTAGCTTTTCGAAATCTTCCGGCGACTCATTCGACAGCTGTGGTAGTGACTGATTCGTCATTCGTCCGTTCATTCTTATTATTGTCATCTGAATCAGCCGCCCTAAATACATTTACATCAGTGTTCTCAGCGAACATTCGTCTAGTGCGACTGATAAGGGCACCTGATCACCGGGGTATACTTATAAATGAGACGACTGACTCACTTGCACGAGCATCCCTTGATGGTTCGATTGTGTCAGGTACGCCTCATACAGCTTATGTTACGGCAGCAAGGTTAAGAAAACTACCCCTTCTTCAGCCTTCAATAAAGATTGTTACATCTAATCGAGAACTATCGTACTTGCGCTTTCCTTGGAATAATAAATGGTGTCCCACGCGTGAATGGGAAGTTTGCATAACAAAATTACGATGCGGTGTACTACCGCTTAATTTCTACTTAAACAGGTCTGGTCCGGTGTCATCGCTTTTGTGCTTTAGCTGCAACGAACCTGAAAATATCGACCGTTCTCTCATTGCATGTCGCCGTTTCAAAGACGAAAGGAAAAATGTTTTGACATTTCATTAAAGGAAAATAGGCATTCCACTTAGCAGTACAGATATTCTGTCCTTTGGGGATGCTTCACTTAAATTTAGCGACAGGATCGATTGCGGGGCCCTCTGCTAATTCCTCGGTGACACAGGGAGACTACCTTGCTCAGTTATTGACCATCTTTTTCGTAACCAACCTTAAACTTAGCTTTGAATAATTTCTGTTCTTCTTGCTTTTTTTCTTTGCGTCAAAGTTATTATATTGTGTTAAAAACAAGTTATGACTTCTCCTTTTACCTTGCGTGGTCCTTAATTGGTCATTACATTAACCGAGGGCCTCTTGGCCTATTCCCCTTAGTGGGTGAGGGCCGAACCAGAGAAACCAGCAAGAAAGAAAAAAAAACACATAGTTTGATAGAAATAGAATAATAAAAAAGGCTCGGAAACCAATATGAAATAGACAAACAGACTGCAAGACAAAAACTGCTGGAAATAAATAAATTAAAACAACGAAACAGATAGCAAAAAGCAGAGAGACCGAAAAGGAAAGAATAGAAATAAAGAGAGAGAAAGATAAACAAAGTAGACAAAAGAAGAAAGAATAAGAAAGCAACATGTAGAAAAACAAACATATCAAGCAAGCTAAGAGAAAGACACGAAAGAGATGAAAGGAAGGGGAAAAAATAGAAACCAGGAAATCCACTCCGCCGCTTTTTTTTAAGTCTTATAAGCACCAATGCGAAGCTGCGATATTTTTTAATTGAATCTTTATTATGTATAAATGTATATATTCTATTACGCCCATCCTTCTCATCTTTATTCATCTCTCTGTAACATAATTAATGTATGCTGTAAATAATGCATAAGAAGCACAGCCACACTTCTGAACACTCACTCAAGCTTTGTCCAAGAAGTCTGATGTCCACCGCCGAAGCTCGTTTGGAGGTCCGGCCTCCTGCGCAATAACCACATACCACTAAGAACGCGTCATATTGTAACACATATTATTCAGAACGCGTTATATTGTAACAGATACAATTCAAAACGCGTGATATCGTAACGCATACCATTCAGAAGGTGTCATATTGTAACACATACCACTCATAATGCGTGATATCGCACCACAGACCATTCAGAAGGCGTGATACTGTTGGATGCAGTAGTATGAAAGTGAAACTCCCATATAATGTCCCTCGGGACCCTTAAGGTAATAATAAACGAATAAACGAAACAATGGAAACACCAACATTATTTCCTAATCGACGTGAAACGAATGATACAGGCTACCGATTTTATAAGTGTTGAGATTTTACGTTATATAACCATGATACGATTATGGCGGAAGCAGTGGTGGAGGGCTCTGCAAACTTTGACCACCTGAAGTTCTTTATCGTGCACCTGAATCAAAGTGCACGGGCTTCAAGAATTTTAGCTTTCATACAAAATGCGGCCGCAGCACCAGGATTCAATCTCGCGGCCATCGGTTCAGATATCGAGTAACTTGACCACGCGACCATGATGAGGGGTCTGTGTTAGACTTTTTTTCAGGAAATAAGTGTCCAGGAAAATCACTGTTTAGGGGCATCTCCTATATTTACTACATAACTTGAAGGAGATGCGGTGTAATGAGGGTAATTTCCTAAGTAAAAACAGGTAACAAAGTCATAGTAAATAATAATAGAACAACAAGAAGAAAAACCCGCGATAGCGTATAGCATAACAAGAAGTTCTTACTCTGTAGAGTCCAACAGCGAGGCACGAAAACACGTTATACTTGTTTGTTCGAAATGGATACATCAAAAAAGAAATTCTTCATGCAGTTTCTTTTGCATAGTTAGAACGTGGCTGACGGAATAGTAAAGACGTGATTAATGAGTCCATAATAACATTTGATTTTTGACACTTGCATAAAAAGGTGTATCACCCATTGTTTCTTTCTCGATATCAAATAAAGGGTGCCTTGGAGTAGTATAGTGTATATTTGGTATACATTAGCCGACAATATTTAATACTTCGTGCCTGAATGGAATATATTAGGAAGCAGTATTCAATTTCTGAGCATTAACAGTTGAACCCACTTATAACTATACCTTTTTTTTTTTAACAACATATGGGCTATAACAGCGAAAAGCTGCTGCACCGTCAACATTCGTACGTTTTCAAATATAAAAGGACCCGCTTACAGCAATGCCCGCTTACCATTTTAGCGTTTATAACAATGAAGTCTGGCTGTCAAGTTTTCGTGCTGACAGGTATAATAGAATGTGAAATTCCTGAATAAAGAGAAGAAAACGAGAAATTCAAGCTGCTGAAGCCCCGCCCACAATCCCATGTTCCCAGCATCCCTTTCGGCTTATTGGTATGCTTCTCCGCATAGCGTATACAATTGCGTGAGAGTTTGTTTACGAAATTCGATACGACGAGGGAGTGGCGTTCTCATTTATTAGTGCACTTTCTAACGTGAAATTCGTGCTTAAAGTTAAAACTTGGAAGAGTATCAGAGTCTGAAACTTCAGACGCTGCCTTACATTGGCTCTCTGGGGCTTTCCGCGGTTCCGGGAAAGCATTTGAATTTTCTAGCATGTAAAAAAAGAAAAAAATCGCCATTTTTCTTATTCTTATCACTGCACGATGTGTATTGACATATTCATTTAGACATAGCTTTCTCACGGCAGACCTGCGGTCCCCCGACTTGACCTTTTTTTTTTTCGTGCAACCCGTTTATAGCAATTATCGGTTATAACAACAAACTCCTCGTGATACTTGGGTGCTGTTATAAGCGGGTTGTTAGCCTGTAGCAGCGACAGACGTACCCATGATTTGAACACTGGGTTCACTTCGCACAACACTATGTAATCCCCCCACCCTTTTTTTTTAATCATCGTTTGGGGTTTTTCATGCATTCGCCTAAGATGTATAAAAGGCGAAAGCCACAGAATTTCCTATCAATACACCCGAGGGAACGCCGGCGCAAGTGTCTGTGGGAGCGGTAACGCACGGCGCTTGTCAGCACGGGAATGATACGTATAGCACACAAGTTTGCCCATTCTTCGTTCTTCGGGCTTCGTTTGGCTTCGCGTGACTTGCAGCTGCTTTGCCGCAAAACGTCAATCAGCAAAGGTTTAGCAGTTATGCTTCGCCACATTAACCTTTCATGCTCAGCTTTTCAAATCGGGTCTCGATCGAAGTTCAAAACGGTTCCTTTTTTTTTTTATTCGTAACAACACCGAAACACTGCGATAAACGAAGCTACAAGTGAGTTCGAAACCCGCAAGCGCAAAGACTAGGTAAATCTGCGTACTATACCCATCATCCGCATGGTCGCTTAGTGATAGCAGCAACAGAGTCCTCTATAGTAAATTTTAGCAAAGTGTATGGCGAAAGCCACCTTTTTTTTTCTTCTCAGTAAATGTATCGACCTACCTCCGATAACGTGTTTTAGCACTGCCTCTGTGCTCAGAGGCATTGCAATGCACTGCAACTCACACTGCTTTGCATAGTCTCCGCGATCAGCCCCCCTTTGTAGTGACATGACGGCACGTGATGTCACAGTGACGTCACGAAATTTGCCACCTGTAGCGTCTTATATATGTTGAGCTCGTCATGTCATGATAATTTTTTTTACATCACTCGAGTTGACGCCTACGCCGATTGTCTATTTCTCACGTTTAACGGTGCGTGCAAAGCTATACGCCTTAAAATTTGAACTATCTCACTTGTCGGTGAGGCTAGTCCAGACTTGCCGCTGACATACTCTAAATCAGCCACGTTTAATTGCGGCAGATATGATAACAGACGCGGGGAAAGGACGATATAGCTCTTCAGAAAGCTTGCCAACGTGTGTCCACCACGGTGGATCAGTGGCTGCTTTACTGCTTTGATTGATTGATTGATTGATTGATATGTGGGATTTAACGTCCCAAAACCACCATATGATTACGAGAGATTGATTGATTTGTGGTGTTTAACGTCCCAAAACCACCATATGATTATGAGAGACGCCGTAGTGGAGGACTCCGGAAATTTTGACCACCTGGGGTTCTTTAACGTGCACCCAAATCTGAGCACACGGGCCTCGACATTTCCGCCTCCATCGGAAATGCAGCCGCCGCAGCCGGGATACGAACCCGCGACCTGCGGGTCAGCAGCCTAGTACCTTAGCCACTAGACCACCACGGCGGGGCGGCTGCTCTACTGCTGACCCGCAAGCCGCTGGTTCGTCCCCGGCCGCGGCCGTCGCATTTCGGGGAAGGCGAAATAGTTAAGGCCCATGCGCTGTGCGATGTCAGCGCTCGTTAAATATGACCAGATGGTCGAAATTTTCTGAGCCCTCCACTACGACGTATCTCAAAACCAAATCGTGGTTTGAATGGTACTAGCCGGCGTCGTTTCGGCACATGCCTGTTTTCGCCGCTCGTTCTTATACCACCTGCAACGTGTCACGTGTTTTATTTTTTTTCTTGTGTAACGTACAGGGGTTGCCTTTTGACGCGTGTCGCCACTATAGACTGTAAATACGTGCCATTAATAAACACTAATCATGCTGGAAGACGGGGCATGCAAGCACGGACAGAAAAGAAAAGTGTTCCTTTTCTGTCCGTCTTTGCGCGTCATGTCTTTCAGCGCGAATGTGTACAAACTATCTCAGTTCTGTGTTATACCAGGCCGTGTCGAACTTCCCGTGTGAAGTAGTTCACTGATATTCAACTAAATGGCCAGTTTGTCTGAATTCAGCAATCGAACGATTTCGTTTTACATAACTTGTTTGAAATCTTTAAAGAAAAGAGTTTTGAATACTAGCTTTCCTATGTTGATCTTATGCAACGCATATAAATCCTCTCCACGTCTTTTTTCCAAACAAAAGTCTGTAGGCTACTTTCCCGAAGCGCATAGTGCCAGTGATAATCGAAGGTGTGTCCAGTTATTCCAAGTGTGATAATCGAAACTAAGTTATTGTTTATTTTAAATTCGTGATTCCTATCACGCAAGTAAATCAGTTTTAGTTACCCATAATTTTGTTCTGAGCTTTCCTGTTTCAAATATATATATGAAACGACTCGACCTCTGTACATCCCATGAACGGGCAAAGTAGATATCAGGTAAGACTGGCGGAAAAATTTTAAATGAATATAAAGATCGGCAGTACCTGCAGTTCTTTTTTTTTTCTTTTTGCCATTGATAAGCACAGGTCGGCAAAAACTGTCGAGCTCGCTAAGCCTTACTCATATACAGCGTACGGCAGCGTGCACTATAGGTTACACAAAGAGCATTCTAACAAATGACACTCCAACAAAGGGACGTTTCCTTTCTGTAACCTGGTGTACGCTGTCATACGGTCTAATCTCTTACCAACTAGCCCACCACTACGTTTTAAACTCACTTATAAACTATATTATGCGCTTCGGACTCACTCGTACTTCGTCTCATCAAACCTTTACTGAGTCGGACTCACTTACAATCACGAAAATTGTCTTCAACTGGTCTCACTCGGATTTGACCTCACCGAAATATTACTCAGCCAGACTTACTCAGGCTCACGACTCCATCCGAGACTGAGCGAGGCGGGCTGAGTCGACTCGCGGGGGAGTTCGCCGACCTACGCTGATAAGTGGTGTTCGTCAAGAGCAAGCAGTCTGGAACTGGAGCCAGTGGTAGCGTGCCTCTCGGTACACTCGTCAACGGCTTCAATTAGATATATCTGATAAAAGCACCGGACACGTAGCACGTAGACAGAATAAACCGCCGGTCAATAATGGTAACTGACTGTCACTGGAATCCCAGAGGCGAAGGGGACTGGATTCGAAACGCACGAAGGGGAGGACAGGAAGTTGGGTGTGTCGATGATATTAAAAAGCTCGAAGGTGTAACGCGGCAGCTGGACGCAGAAGACCTGGATGATATTGGCAGATCATGGGAAAAACCTTTGCCCTGAAGTGGGCGTAGTCAGACTGATGATGACCATGATGATGATGATGATGATGATGATGATGATAAGGAGTACAATGAAACGTCATTTAACATGCTCCTACATCCAAAACATTCAAGGAAGGTTTCTTCAGATAAAGAAGTTGATAAAAAGTCGTTCATGCTATATATATTTATATGTAAGTGCTCGAGCTAAGAAAAAAAAAGGAAAGAGGAAAAAAAAATATGAAACCCCTCCACGGTCTTTATTTATTCTCCTTTTAGCTCCTTAAAAAGTGCGACTCGTATAATCTAATGCTACGCGTATCACAGCTAGATACATGAGGAATCAGGTATCTATAGTTCTTGTTTGTGCACGCACACATTTTAAGGAATAGATCTTGTTATGTCCCCGAATCACTGTTTATAACCACCTCACCGAATTTTTTTAGCAGTTAAGTGTGACAACGCTGTTTGGGGATGTGCACCGTTTAATAAAGTAGAACGATGCCTTCCTACGCTTAAAAAATAATAAGGCACCTTCGCTCTATAGCTGTGCTTAATTTTGAAGCAAGCAAACGTGGAAATCAGCAGCCTTCTTCGCTTCTCCTCAATGTTCTCTTTCTGTCTTTTTTTTATGCCTCTTGTCCACTTTCCTTCAGTGTTTCTATGTTTTTTTTCTGCCTCCGTTTATTTATCTTTCGTTATTTTTTGCCCTATCTCTTTCTCTATATTCCACTTCCTCTTTTTTGTGCATATCTCTCCCTATATTTCTCACTTTCTCTTTTATATCTCTGGATCTGACTCTGTGTTTTTTATTTCCTTCTGTGTGTCGATGTCTTTCCAGATCTTTGTTTTTCCCACCTTTATTTCCCTTTTTTTTCCTCGCTCTCCTACTCTGTACCAGTTGTCTCACTTAAAAACATTATTGGATCCCACGCCGGACAAATTAGCGCATACGTGTTCTGGGAGTGAAGCAGAGGAAGACGAATCAAAGACGTGCCAGTTTATGGCGATGATATTTGTCTCTTCTTTCTGCACAGAACAACAGTCTGCTTAAACAGTCCCACCGCTAAAGAACCCGAAATAACAATGAATCCTTGTCCGCTTACGCCATATGTATATATCGCTTCAAAAAGATATTCTTGTCAGCTGCCATATCCAGTGGGAGTGCGTTGGATCATCTTTAATTCCAAAAAGGCAATGACAAAAGTTTTCGATCAGGGATACATTTCATAATAATTTGTCGGGTGGGGCCATGGAAGTCGTGTGAGACCTCACTACCGTCGCCCTATTTAGTGAAACCACTTTTTTCCTGTTCATGTACTGGATGACGTGTAAGCGGGAGCACAAAGTGCTTATCCTCATTGTTTTAATATTACCTTCGTCTGAAAGTAGCGCTCCCTAAGTGGTTTCCAGCCTGAACTCGTTTAAGCGGCCCCACACGCTTACTCTAAAAATGAAGGCATTCTTAAATAACGCTCGCTTTTATAGACAACAAACACACCAGAGAACTGGACCCGAGCTCCTCTTTAATCTACACGTGCACAATCTGATAGCCTACGATGCACTCATATAAAAAATTACAATCAGCTTTTGTAAATGTGTACCATTGTTAGGACTATCTGTGGTTCACGTACACCTACGTACGCGTAGATATCAACTGGTGAGTCCACAAGAGTCAGCTGAACGTGGGGTCACCTGTCGCTTTTAGCTGTTGCCCTCGGTGATGATGTACGGCCCGAACAGCATGCGATATTCTCACAAATGCACAGTGTATACCTAATGTCCGTACTTATCACTTGCATAGCCGTCTATTTATACGCTTTAGTCAAATCAGCATATATACATGCAGAAACCAGGATCATCTTTGTAGTGGTGATCTCGTCCATTAAACGAAAGTTGCCAACTGAAGAGGTGTCTACACTATTACGTGAATAAAGTGAAATAGGATAGTCAATGTAACTTATAGTGACTGCCCCCACCACGGTGGTCTAGTGGCTAAGGTACTCGGCTGCTGACCCGTAGGTCGCGGGATTAAATCCCGGCGGCGGTGACTGCATTTCCGATGGAGGCAGAAATGTTGTGTAGGCCCGTGTGCTCAGATTTGGGTGCACACTAAAGAACCCCAGGTGATCAAAATTTTCTGAGCCCTCCACTATGGCGTCTCTCAGAATCATGTGGTCGTTTTGGGACGTTAAACCCCACACATCAATCAAATCATTTATAGTGACTGCGGAGTTGCGTTAACGAGTGGGCGGTCACGGGTTAGACTCCCGCTCCGTTTAGACGGGAGCGAAATGCGAAAGCGTTCGTGGGTGTCTTAATTGAGTCACACGCTGAAAAACAATAGGATGTTCGAAATTCAGCCCAGTTTCCATAATCTGGATGGGCGTGGTTTGAATGAGTGAAATCTTTTGACAGTTCTAAGGGTATTGCGCACTCTCGAAGCCCGTATACCATTTCTGCATTGGACCATGAATATTAGTGGCGAAAACATTGAGGAGCGCCGACCAAGGCGAAGAATGCTTAGAGACGTTTCGACTGCCCCACGAGAGCCTTTTTCACAATGAATTCGTGTGGGGGCCGAAACGTCAGCAAACATTTTTAACTTTTCAGGAAGTCATTTAATGTTTTCACCAATGTTTTATAGCGAGAAGGCGAAGCTTCGTCAGGCCATCGACGAACATCGCTGACAACGTGGTTGTTTCATCTCTCTTAAGCTGTTTAACACGAATCTTCATCTACTATACTTAAGAATGGTCCAATGACGGGTTAGATGTTTTGTGCACTTTCTTGTGTTGCTCTAAGCCATGCCCGCTGCAGTAATTCTAGGGAGAAGTCCCCTCGGCTACGGACTGCATGCCTTTCTTAGACTGCTGCTTTCTTATTTCGCATAGCATATACAAACCACTCAAATGAACCAAACCGGCACTGACCATATGGAGTCGGGATCCAACGGCGGAAGCGTACCACGTGACACTGATTCGTGATGTCCCGCCGCCACCAGTTCGGCATAGTGCGAGACACCGTTGATGAGCTCGTGGCCGCCTGCTCGCCTCAACAGGTGGTGGTGATGCGAGCGGGACGACGACAGGTGATGATGGCTGATGCCCGCGAGCGAAGCGTCTTCATCCTCGTCGTCGTCTTCGTCATCCATCAGGTCGACGCGCCTGCTGGCACCGTACGCGGACGTCGCTGGACCGGCGTGATGGTCCAGAAGCATCGAGTGCGTGGCCCCGGACGACCCACCGTGGTCTTCCCGGTTCAGGTCTAGCGCTACAGAGGACGAAGAGGACCGGTACCTGCAGCTGTCGCCAGAGGAGTCTGTACTGCCGCTGCTGGTACTGCTGAGAATCGAAGTCGCCATTATGGGCGATGAAAGCGAATTGGACGTAACGGGGCTGAGGGGTAGAGTCTTTTCAGAAGGGGAGTCGGCAAAGACGTCTCAGCTAACTATTCCGCCAAATGTTTTGACGGCCGGCCTTAAACCGACCTGTCATGTCACAGAGAGCGCAGTGAATAGCTAAGACAGCGCGACCGTCTCCTCTCGGCCTTTAGTTGAAACGCAACAGTCCTTGCTGGCCAAATGGCCTCTGCAGTTTATAAACATGGGGGCAGAGAGTGACAACCTTGCTGTGTTCCGTACGTTACCTTCGTTTTGCGAGACGAAGACTTGTGACAGACTGTACGTTGAACAGAATAACTTTTGCCTCCAGTGATGGTATGTCCGCGCGTCTGGTCACGGGTCAAAGCGTCGTCACTTTCGTTAACAGAACTTGGTCACTACAGGCTTTCGTGGAGATGCCCCTTGAGACTAGTGTACGAGCTCTTTATTTCATTGAATACATCACTGGTGACGTATTTATGCTCCGTACATCAGTGGCGCTCGCTGTGATGGCGATGACTACCAGAAGGGTACCGTAACACAACCTCACTCGTGGTGCCCTGGCGGCCAAACGCTGCACGCGAATTGGAGTCAAGGAGGCTTCTGGAACTCGCTTCATGTAGTCAAATATTCTCCGAAATCAACATTCACTGCACCGGGGGTCTCTGAATTCGGCCCATGTGAGCACCACCGTTTGCAAGATGCCTGGACATTTGATTTCAAACGAGCGACCAAAACTAAGAACACTCAACCCTTCGAGCTGAAGTTCCCGGCGTTCAACGTTACTTCCATGCTTCGGAAAACATATTTTGTGTACTTGCCGCTTTGTCAGCGCTCCTAAAACACACGTGACGACTGATCGATGATTGGTAGGCTGCACACTTTTACCGCATCCTTGAGCACAGAAAGCAGTCTTGCTGAGCAGTGCTGATATAAAATACCTTCTCGGTCGTTCTGACTTCTTATTATGCTCGCAAAAGAGTGGACGTTTGACAAAGGCACCTCGGTCTAAACTCCCCGACGCCGTACTACTCTCCAACTACCCGAAACGTCACAACAGTGCCACCCCACCAAAGTTGTCGTCGAACCACTGGTAACGCACACTGAAAGCGCGATGGTCGTCGCTGTTTCAGAAGTTTCCCAATCACGTAGCACCATCAAACACTCACAGGTGACGATCAGCGTCGTCTTTCGGTTCAGGTGGTGACTATAGAAACCACCGGATGGGTGGTCAGCGGTGTCGCCTAGCCGTAGGCGATGTCCGCAAAACCATAGCGACGGCCGTTGGATATCCAGGAGCCTGACGCAGTAGATTCGCAGACGGGACGAACCACTGGGTGTCCCTACGTCACCGATCGAAGTTTTTCACTGACCACTTGACGGAACGGACCATCACACCACGCGCCGCTTTGTGTCGGGTGGGGAAGCTCGAAGACGAGAACTTAAAAACAAAGATGGCACACTGGGCGGAAAGCTATGCGGGCAGGACGGCTTCGCGGACCGACCTCTCGCATTGGCTGATAGAAAGCTCTACGGGGCGGAGCGTCTGGTTTGCGTCGCACCAATGAGAGTGCGCCGAAGCGAAAGAGAGAGAGAGAGAGAGTTGGATTCGGTCGTCTCTGCAAAAAGAAATATTTCCACCGGTGGCGGACAAAAAACGAGAAAACGCGGTACTACGTTCGCTAGCGCTTTCATTTTCCCCTTGACGTGCCTTTTGATTCTTTTGTCGGTCTATTTTTTTTTAGTTTTGCTTCGCATCGGAGGTGGCTGAAAAAAGACGTACGGTCTGACGTCGGATGGGTTTGTGGGCTGCCGGGGAGGACTAGCGAAGGGAGTTCTTGTCGCAAATGCCCCCCGTTGTTCGCCGCGCGGTGCCAAAGTATCGGCGCTCTTGATGGAACTGTAGCTTGCGCCCGACGCTTCCGAGCAGACCCTTGTGTAGCGCCTTAAACCACATGATATTTTTTTACTGTGAATTTAGTGCTGTATTTTTTTTGCCTAGTTATTGAAGTACCATTACAGGTGTCAAGTATCTACATTTGCCGTCAAGGATAATAGGGTCGTTTAGCCGCGCTGGTTCACAGTATATGTTAAGTGCAGAAACACCATACCGTCGCAATCGGCGCGTAGCTTGTTTTAACGCTATCACCGTGCAAGCAGCTCATTGTGCCCTGTGCAGCGGGACGAGATGAGCAAATTGGCTAATACAGTTTACTCAGAGACTACAATGGCTAAGTGCCGAAGACAACGGTAGTGTGTTTCCGTACTTACTGTACGGAAACCCGGCTTTGCTGGAACACCCTGTTACCACATCCACAGCCATCAGGGAAAGTCCTTCTATATTCCTTCATTCGTTCGTAGCTGTAGTTGTCAGTAGCGCTTTCGGTTCAATCTGTATGTTGCACAGCGAGGAATTCGCAGCAGAACCTTTCCAGTCAACTTCTTTATTCTGTGTAGTCGTTTGCTTAAAGAACAGAATCTGAAGATGATTTCTTTATTAGCGGTATTCCATAATGTTTGGTCCATAAGTGAAGCTATTCAGGTGGACAGTCGCGTTTTGAAATGCAACCAGATTTACCATGCATGGACGCTTTTTGAGTATCAAAAAAGTTGGGTGCACCGTTTTACAATTGGCTTCGTTGGCACATGAATTAGGCCGACTGGACGGCTTCATGCTCTCCCATAGTAGAGTATCAAGTACTCTGAATCGTTAACCACTTTTTTCTAAACACATAGAGCGACTCTTTTATAGTGGAGTACCAAGTACTCAAGATCATAGAGTTTCCTAATATGCACTAGAGAAAACTCTGGCACTAGTGTCTATGGGAGTCGCAACGCAACACGCTTCAGCGAGCATGGAAATGATGGGTAGTACACACATTTGTCTAATCTTCGTTCTTCTGGCCTGTTTGTGGCTTCGTGTGTGTTTGTGTGGCTTGGAGCTGTTTTTTTTATAAACAAAAAAATCAGCAAATGTTCAGCGGTTGCGCTTCGTGCACCACCATATTCTTTTAGACTTACCTTTCCAATTCGGGTCAAGAAGTTCAATAGGGTTGAATCTTTCTTTCACAACAAAAACCGAAACACAGCAATAAACGAAGCCGCAAGTACGATTCGCCACCCGCAAATACGAACACTATATATAGGCAAATGTGTGTACTACCCATCATTCCCGTGGTCGCTGAACGATCACAGCGATAGAGTCCTCTCTGGTTAATTTTAGGGAAATTGTATGCTCAAGATTGTTAACCGCTTTTTCTAGACACCACACCATGCCGATGTGCCACGTCTGAGGAAGGCCGGGCGAATTTTTTGTCGACAGGGCCTGATCGAGTATGAAGACCACGGGCTAGCTATATGCTGACCCATAGTATAGAGTACCAAGTACTGTAAATTATTAACCACTTTATCTAAACACATTTAAGCTTTCCCGGCTCTAGGCTCATACCTCTCGACTCACGCCGTTATTTTTGTAAACAGGGCCTCATCAAGTGTGAGGCCCACGGGACAGCTTTATACTCTCCCATATTAGAGTATACATAGTACTCAAACTCGTTAACCACTTTTTCTAAACGACTATACGGAGCAAATAGTGCACCAGGACAGCTTACAGCCCTCCCATCGCGGAACACGTGTTCCGCCGTAGTATGTGCCACGTGAGCGCTTTTATAGGCGGTGGCTGTATTGCTTCAAGAAGAGGAAGAAGAAGAAGAAGAAGAAGAAGAAGAAGAAGAAGAAGAAGAAGAAGAAGAAGAAGAAGAAGAAGAAGAAGAAGAAGAAGAAGAAGAAGAAGAAGAAGAAGAAGAAGAAGAAGAAGAAGAAGAAGAAGAAGAAGAAGAAGAAGAAGAAGAAGAAGAAGAAGACGTTTATAGAGAACAAGGAGGAGAGGTAGGCCTTGAAAGCGGGTTTCTGGCCTGCTACTCCTCCCGGGGGTAAGGAGAAAACGGAAAGAAAGAGGAGGGCACGATGAGGGATGATTGTGGTATAGCACAATGGGTCACTGCGCAGAATGTCTCGTTGAGTGTAGTACGCACACAACAGTCTCTACATCAGCAGACTCTCTAAATACGGGAATCTAAGCATGTATTGCTTAGAAATGCGAGCAGGCCCTTTAAACTGCGTTGGGCGTTATCCGCACGTTCCCAAGCACCCAAACGTTTCTGTTCCGAAAAGGGTCGACAGTCTATATATATCATCTGTGAGGCACGTAAGAGATTATCTTTCAACTGCGCATAAAGGGCACACACAGGATGCGAATAATCGTTTCTGGCGTGTTACACAAGTTGCAGTTAGGATTTTGCTCTTGTCCAATCATGCATAAGCATCGTCGCGTGTATGCAACACCTAGCCGCAGTCGTTTCTTTTTCTCTCTTTAGACGGAACGGGAGGCAAATAACAGGACAAGTGTCAAGCCTGTATATGCGCTTGTGGCGATAATCCGGATCATTCCATAGTCCTTGCATGGATGCCTTCATACCTTTAGACAGCAAGGCGTTGATGTCAACGAATGAAGACAGGAATGAAAAGAGAAAGGTAGAGGGTAAAGTTTAATATAGTTCCCTTGTACCCTTGTATAGTAAAGTACCCTTGTATAGTATAATTCAACAAGGCGATTATAAAGGTACGTGACAGTAATGAAGAGTGATGTAAGGTTAAGGAGAACTGTAACTCCGAACTCGAACAACTGATATGGGCAATCCAACGGTCCCACGATGCAGCAAAGAGACTTGATCTTTCTGTTCCGCTGTGGGAGTGGCCCGCAACGTGCTAAAGAGCGTTTCGAAGGACCAAATAAAGTTCATTCAAGACATTCATCCATTTATTATTTGATAACTAATTATTAATAAACAATTATTCATTGCTGTGGTTATCAGTCCTTCTTTTGGTTGAACGTATTCCTTGTCCAGTGAGGAATTCGTTGCAGACATTTAAGCAGCACCATTCCAAGCATTCCCATGGTCTATAGCCGTTTGCTTAAAGGATTAAGTCTAGCGATAATGTCTTTTTTGCTGTATTCTTAATTATGAAGGTTATAAGTGAAGCAATTGGTGTAAGCAGCTGAATTTACCAGTGTAACCAAGTTCATTGCAAAGGCTTTTCAGGATGACTACGGCTAAGATCATCCGCAAAAACTGTTATTTCAACAGTTTTTCGAGGAATTCTTGGGGAGACGCTCTAGGTGCCAACCAGTGTGGATGCGCGAAGATCGGCTCCTGCTTTCAAGAATGCTTTCTTGTGGTATTCACAAATTTGTCGCCGAGTTTTCAGTCCCATCATGTGCCTAAGTTCTCAAGAAATGAGCAGATACCACCTTTGTGCTGGTGAGTGTACTTTTAAACCGTTTTGGGGGCATTTTTACACGGCAACGCTACCGAGGTATTTAAGCCTAACAACCAAGGAGGCGACTGTCGCCGATGCGCCGACCCGGCGCCAACGTGACTCAACGCTCTGCGTGTTCCAAGTCCTGCAACTTCGAATGGAATACCAAGTAGATGGAGAGGACATCTCTCCAGAAGATTGCACAGAAGACATGGGTTGGAAGGAAGCCGAAACGAGACGCTCAAGGAATAAGCAAGCCGCGGTTAGCGTTCCTGCTGCCAAGAGTTCGACCGAGGCCGGCGTTGCGGGAGACGCTCGAGCCAGTCGTAGTAGGTATAATACCAAGCATACGATCGTGCGAGCTGGACGCATGCCGCCACTACCCAAGGACTTCAGCAAAATTGTGCTACGACCACGTGGAGGATTAAATATCTCGAGAATTGGCACTGGAGCCGTGGCAGACGCGATAGTACTGGCGGCCGGCATCAAAGTGGAGGAGGCCATGCAGGACATAATCTGTTCCAACTTGCAGCAGAACATTATGGTGGCAAGCACTCCGGACCAAGACAGAGCTTCAAGATACCTCAAGATCAAGCAAATTGACATTGGAGGCAAAGTTTTCGAGGTTAGCGCGTACGCCGCGGCACCCCACGATACTTGTAAAGGATTGATTCGTGGGATCCCCGTAAGCGATACTCAGGACATTTTGACCCGAAAGATTGTGTACGCGAACAACCCGCTCGCGCTGCAGGCCAAGAGAATCAAGGACACCGGGACAATCATCATAGCGTTCGAAGGACACAAGGTGCCCAGATTCGTGAGATATGGACCTTCACTTTTGCAGTGCTCCCTTTACCGCAAGAACATCGATATATGTTACGTCTGTGGAAAGCTGGGACATCGGTCTGACGTCTGTCCGAACCCAGCTGAAACCATCTGCAGGGGCTGCGATATCCAGCACCCAGATAGCCTGCACCAGTGCAATCCAAGATGCAGGCTGTGCGACGGTCACCATCCCACGGCAGACAAAGAGTGCGAGAACAGGTTCTTAGTGCCATACGTCGTCAGACGCAGGCGTTTGGAAAGATTGCGAGCAGCCGCAGAAGCCCGGGACGCATCAATCACATCGAGTCCAGACATCAACGACAAGCAGCTTATTCCAGCCTACGGGACCCAGAGCATCTAGACTACCCAAGAACAGGAAAGGCGGCCCCACTCCAGGGGGAGGTTGCGTTCCAGAAGAGGTTCTAGACGCAAGGCCCACTCCCTATCAAGGGGGCGCTCGAGTTCTCAAGGTCACCATCAGGGTCGGGATCAGCCTAGGCGGCACCCGAATGGCCAGCTGCCTGGCGTTCAGTTCGAGATCACGGCTTAACACCCGGGGAGGACGCCTGCAGTTGCATCGAAAGGCAGCTGGGCTGAGCGAGTGCACAACGGCGCGGCAGAGGTGATGACAGGTAAGCTGCCAGAGCATGACAGAATTGCACAGCTAGAGCAAGAAAACGCGAGACTGAAAAATTCGAATGAGAGGCTATCAGCTGAGTTAAAGGAAATAAAAATTCTTCTCACTAAGCTAACCAGCGCGCAGTCTTCACAGCCAATGCCTCAGCCAGTTGATGTTCCTGTGGCTGAAAACGTGGGGGAATCGAGAACCACAAAAAAGAGGGCAGTGATGGCAAAACACGTTGAAGCCAACCAAACGACCATGTCAGATATGAAAGAGGTCTTTGACACGCTCAGCAAAGTAGTAGCCAATCTTAGCGAGCAGATGGGTAGGCAACAGTCAAGCGTGGCGGCACTGGAAGAGCATATGACTTTGCGCATTACAAAGGTCGAAGCATATCTGCACAATACAGCAAGGCCTCCTCATGCACCAAACTCACCCCTTCGGCCACCAATACTAGTGGTACCAAACCTGCCGACAGGTGCAGCATCAGGTTCTGGCCATCCATGTAATAACCATGATGACAGCGCTACGTGAAGCATTTCGTATCTTGCAATAGAACTGTAGAGGTTACCTTAAAAAGAAGGCAGCCCTACAGCAGTATATCAGGAGCAGCCAAGAAAAGCCTGATATTATGTTATTACAAGAGACCCTTTCACCGCAAGCAACGTTGCCTGGATTCCGGCCTGTAATAGGGGATACTGAAGGGAGGGGAGTCTGCACCTTCGTATGCAACAAACTAACGCACGTAACCCACGACCTCAAGATAGAAGCAGGCCGGTTGGAACACGTCATGGTAGAGATCGTGCCAGGTACCAGCAACCGTCAGAGCATTTTCATTCTTAATATATACAGCAGTACACAGGAACAAAGGCAATGGTTCAAGACAGTTCTAAAGAAAGCTGTTAATATCGCCGGGGAATGCCCACTCGTCATAGCAGGTGATTTTAACGCCACTCGACATACATGGGGTTACAAGTACAACACTGGGAAAGGAAATCGACTTTGGCAAAGTGCCAGTGAAATTGATCTCACCCTAATCACAGACCCCAGCCTACCAACAAGGCTTGGTACATCTTGCTGCAGGGATTCCACTCCGGACCTTACATTTGTAAGGAACATCAAGAAGGCCTAGTGGATGAACCTTGCTGTAGACCTAGGGAGTGACCACTGCATTCTTGCCACTACCTTCTCCGTGGAGCGTAAAAAGCAGAGAAAATTCCACTTCACAGACAGGGATAAGTTCAGGAAGATAAGGATGGAAAGGGAACAAGATGGCCACAGACAAGGCTTGGAGCAGTGGGTCAAACAGATTAAAGATGACATCAAATCCATCTCCTCCACCATTACCACAGATTTTCCGGTTGAAAGAATGGATAGCTGGCTCGCTCGTCTTCTTGAGGCAAAGCAAGCACTACTGAACTGTTGGAAGGGTCAGTGCCTGAACCGAAGACTGAGGAAGAAGATAGCTGAGGTAAACAGATCAGTCGAGAACATTGTCGCGCACTATCCAGGCAGCAATGGGACAAACTCTGCTACTCCGTCGATGGTCAGATGCGAAATGGCAAGACATGGAATATGTTAAAGCATCTCCTTAACGAAAACACCACCAAAACAAATCAAAAGCATGTTATCGCTCGAATTTTGCATAAAGAGATAGGGCGCGCTACAGAACAGAGTTGTGCTGCGGCTCGTGCATAAGAACCTCCCAATCAAAAGAGTATTGGCACCACCAAGTACACAGTACCAGGGCAGGCCCAATCCAGGTCTTGAGGGTGACTTTAACATCGAGGAGATCAGAAGAGCCTTGCATGATCTCAACGGCAGGTCGGCCCCTGGCCCGGACGGTATATCAAACAAGGCCCTTCGTAACCTTGATGACGACTCAATTGAAACCCTGAAGGATATGATCAATGCAGCATGGAAAGAAGGCAGGGTGCCAGAGCAGTGGAAGCTCGCCAGGACGATCCTTATTCCTAAGCCAGGAAAGCCCCCTAACTTGCCCCACCATGGTGGTCTAGTGGCTAAGGTACTCGGCTGCTGACCCGCAGGTCGCCGGTACGAATCCTGGCTGCGGCGGCTGCATTTCCGATGGAGGCGGAAATGTTGTAGGCTCGTGTGCTCAGATTTGGGTGCACGTTAAAAAACCCCTGGTGGTCAAAATTTCCGGAGCCCTCCACTACGGCGTCTCTCATAATCATATGCTGGTTTTGGGACGTTAAACCCCACATATCAATCAATCAATCAATCAAGCCCCCTAACTTGGACAACATGAGGCCAATATCCTTGACATCATGTATCGGCAAGGTTGCAGAACATGCCATACTGCACAGGATAAACAAGTAGGTGGAAGATAACGACATATATGCACACAATATGGTTGGATTCATGGCAGGGCTATCCACACAAGATGCATTGATGCTTATCAAACACCAGCTCATCGACAACAAAACCAGAGACGTGAGAGCCATTCTGGGCCTAGATCTAGAAAGAGCGTTTGACAACATCCACCACTCATTCATGCTCGAAGCAATTTCCAAGCTTGGTCTGGGGAAAGCCTTCTATGACTACGTATGGTCCTTTCTTACAGATCGGAAAGCCGTGATGAAGATTGCAGATATCGAGACCGCAGCAATCGAACTAGAAGCAAGGGGCACGCCGCAAGGGGCATGTGCTTTCACCAATGCTGTTCAACATTGCCATGATTGGACTGTCACAGAAATTCTCGAGCATCGAAGGATTGAAGCACAGCATCTACGCAGATAACATTACCATCTGGTGCACCGGTGGAAGCGAGGGGCAGATTGAGAGCGCCCTGCAAGAGGCGATTGACACCGTAGAAGAGTACATTCGTCCTTCTGGGCTCAAGTGCTTCTCGAGTAAGTCAGAACTTTTACTGTATCAGACTGCACGCCGGGGACCGAAGCCCAGGGGACGGAAGCCGTTAAACCAGATAGACATCCACCTCCGTACAAATCAAGGGGATGCTATCCAGAAGGTCGACTCCATCAAAGTCCTGGGCATGCTGATAGAGTCTAGCGGCGCCAACAGCAAATCTATAGCCAAATTAACTTGGAAAACAGACAGTGTGGTGCACCTCATACGCAGAGTGGCCGACAAAAGAAATGGGATCAAGGAAGACAACCTCATCAGGTTGATGCATGCGTTTGTTCTAAGCCACTTCACGTACGAGGCAGCAGTGCACAACTGGTCAAGAGCAGAGTCCGAGACACTAAATGTGCTCCTCAGAAAAGTTATCAAGAAAGTCCTGGGCCTACCAATACATACCAGCACCGAGCGTCTGCTTGAGCTTGGCATTCACAAGACGCTCGAAGAAATAGCAGAAGCCCAAGAGATAGCACAGTTTGCAAGGTTATCTACAACAAGGTCGGGGAGAATGATCCTGCAGGAGCTGGGCCAACAGCCAATGGCAATCAGACGCAATTACAATGATATCCCCGACAACATCAGGGAGAATATCACGGTGTCTCCTATACCAAGAGACATGCATCCAGAACACAACGTCGGAAGAAGAGTAGCGACGGCCAGGACTATACTTCGTCAAGTCTCAAACGAGGAACGAGGGGTCGTATTTGTTGACGCGGCTTCCTACGCCAATGGGAAAGCGTTTGTGGCAGTGGTGGTCGATGGGCTGGCCATGTCGTCAACTCAGCGACGGTCAGGACGAAAGACCCAATCATTGCGGAATAGGTGGCCATCGCCTTAGCACTGAAGATGGATAACATTGAAGTCGTCTACAGTGATTCCATGGCAGCACTACGGGCGTTCGCAAAGGGGACGGTCTCTGAACAAACGCTGAGAATACTGCAAAGCAAGAACATAACGCATCATCTTTTGAGTTGGTTCCCAGCTCACCTTGGGCAAGTCAACGATTCCCCTCCCAATCTCAATGAAGCAGCACACGAGGCGGTGCGAGAACTCTCCAACCGCGCCTCCCCGGGGATGCGTTCTACCGGTGAAGGGGATAACCGGGAAATTCTTGCAACATATAACGAGCTCACTAAACATTTCTACCTGTCTAGAAGGATTTTCCCTCCACCTCACAAAAATCTAACCTGGCCCCAAGCACTTACATTAAGGCTTTTGCAAACGTGGATGTACCCTACTTTGAAAATGTTACACATCATGTACCCTGACCTATACCCAAGTAATCTTTGTCCACATTGTGGGGAAATAGCTTCATTAGAACACATGCTCTGGCAGTGCACCCAATTCGCTCATATATCGAACATCACCTCTGCGAGATGGGAGGCGGCAATCCGCAGCTCGTCCTTGGCAGATCAGCTCTGGATTGTCCACCAAGCCCGCGAGGAGGCTGAGGAGCTTGGCATCTCGGTCCCCACGTGAGGGCTGCCCGCAACACAGTGATCTGTGTTTCGGAGGACCAAATAAATGTTTATCCAATCCAATCGAGGGATTCTTGTGCCCTTGGGCTCTTGTTCTGTGTGATTCCCGAGAACGGCTTTCAGCTCTCCCATAGTAGACTACAAAGTACTCCAAATCGTTAACCACTTTTTCTGAACACACGTACACAAGTGTGAGGCCAACGGGATGGCTTTATGTTCACAAGCGTCGGGAACTCCTTCACGGTGGAGTTTTCGTCAACATGGCCTCCTCAATTGTGTCGCCCGCTGCAGGACGGTTTTATGCTCTCCCTTAGTAGAGTACCGAGTACTCCAAATTGTTAACCAGTTTAGTTGAGCAGACACAAGGTGTTACGTACTACGTCAAAATAGATTTTTTTCTAAACACAATAGTGGACATTGTACACCAAGTCGTCGAACATTTTTTTCTAAACACACGGTTGGTATGCTGTCTAACAGTATTAATTCATTCGTCACTCACTGCTGTCCGAAATCAGGCTGTGGATAGTTGGCTAATACAACCCTTTTCTTACAAATATCTACCCGCATCATGTAAGCGGTCATTGGCGTGAGTAGGTTTCTTCGATATACGCGGCCAATTTTCGCCGCAGTGCGTCATCGTAATGGTCGGCTCCGCAACGGAGGCCGAACTCGAAGGGACCCTGCAACACTTTTTTAGCATGGTCAGAAAACGCTGGCGATCGGTAGTAGAGGCTTCCGAGAACGCGCGAGCCAAATAGCACGTGGCCCGGAATTCGCAATAAATTATCAAAGTCAGCTCAACATTGCTTTCTCTTTCTTCGAAAATTCACAGAATAGGCCCAAAATCACATTTAGATGACCCATCTATCAGCCATTGGCTGATATGAACATGGCGCACTCGGTTGTTACGGAAATCGCCGCGAGAGGCCGTCACTTGTCCACGCGTGCGTACGCGATCCCACTGAGAAAGCCGCGTATTCGATGAAAAAAAAAAAAGTGCTCAAGGTCACGAGGCGCGCGTGACGTTTTTTGTTTGCCCCACCCGTCCCTCCCTGCTTAGTTTCCAGCGCTTTCGTCGGGACGACAAAAGAGAGAAATCGATTGCAACGTGTGACAAATCTTTGTAACTCCGCTCGTACTGGACGAATATTTAAAATTTTCGCGGTGTTGAATTTGTGAGGAAACACGCTTTCACAATGAATTAAATCCATTGATACTCAAAAAAGTGTTTCAGGACCCCTTCAAAACGAAGCAGTGACGTGATTCTCTCGAAGGCCAGCCAATGGTTCCTGGCTTTCCGGGTTTACAGGTGGAAGGCAGATAGATCTTTGAATGTAACATAAACCCGGCCATGGCTGCCGCATTTTCGACGGAGGCGAAAATGATTGAGGGCCGTGTGCTCAGGCCCGTGTGCTCGCTATTAGAACCCCAGGTGGTCGAACTTTCCGGAGCCCTCCACTACGGCGTTCCTCGTAATCATGCCGTGCTTTCGGGACGTTGAACCTCATCAATATTTAGGAGCGAAGCTCCTTATAGCAAGACCTGGTCGGTTGTCGATCGTCGATCCATCTGGTGTACCCCGTAGTGTTCCCTTATCGTACATGAAAAGGCGCTGCCACATAGATATGCATGCAAACTCAGTTGGGTGACGACATACTAGATGGCGCTGTACGCATTCTGTGTCGTCATTTTCCTTTCTCGTCTCGTTTCCCAAAAGGCACTGACGCTCTCAGCACACTTCTGCGACTAGTGCAGGTCGATGAGCCTTATCCGCCAGCGGACGTGCTCATATTGGTTTTTACGCCAAGTTTTGAACTATCACACAAAGCAGCTGAGCGAAATGACCCAGCAAGAACCAGTATTGTCACGTGTGAAAGAAGCTGTCAGAAACGTTGAACTGCGCAAACTATAGCAAATGAGGAGTTTGAAGCATACAGGAAGCTCGAGACCAAACTCTCCATTCAGGAGGGCAGCTTAATTAAAGGCTGCAGAGTGGCCATTCCTGTAACAGCGAGAAAGCGGCTATTGGGCCTGGCCGACGAGAACCACAAATGAATTGTCGCAGTAAAAGCCTGTGCTGCAAGTCACTTTTGGTGGCCAGATGTTGACAGGAACAGTAAAGAAGTGGCAAGAAACTGCGTAACACGTCGCCATGCAGCACCAAGAGGCACCAGGCGAAGCACCTACGCCTAAGTTGGAGCGCGTAACGACACCTTGGCACACCATGCACCCATGCGGACTTTGCTGGCACTGTGGAAGGGAGGATGTTGCTAGTGGTGGGCGATGCGTACACCAAGTGGCTGGAAGTGCGCTGCATGCGTAACGTTCAAATTGTCCCATTGATCGAGGAAATGAGAAAACTTTTCGCAATGTTTGGGCTACCAAAACACTCGTGACGGGCAATGGTCCATCTTTAGTTTCTTCAGAATTTGAATAGTTCTTAAAAAAGAACGGGGAAGACATGTAAAAAGTTCCACATACCACCAACGCTCCACAAGCAGAGAGGATGGTGTTCGAAACGAAACCGGCGTTAGCCAAAAACCAAACAGGAACATTTGCATGCATGCTGACGCGGCTCTTTCTTCAGCAACACAAAACTGTGTCAACGGCAAAGGGAAAAACACCAGCCTCTCTAATGTTCTGGCGTGACGTAGCCTCTGCGCTCACACAACTCCAGCCCCAGCTGTCCAAGAAATACTTTCGAACACCAGGGTTTGTATAGCTCCCCGAAAGAAGTTTCTGTAGAGCAAGCCGTATTTATCCGACATTTTGCATGGATGGAAGGAACCATGACAGAGAGGCTAGGGCCCACGTTTTGCACGATTAAGTGTGAAACGGGAAAGTTTCGAAGGCACCTAGACCGCATAAAAACTGGTCTGGACAAAATTCAGGCGTGAAACAGCAAGTCAAGCGGGCACGGAGAGCAACGCGAAGCAAGTCGGCAAGCCACCATGCCGGCTCCTTACATGCATGCTTGGTCCACCAGCAGACCCTCCTGTGGATCCACCAGCAGACTCCCGTGTGTCATCAGGCTTTAGCCTATAACAGAAGAGCCAAGGCCTCAAGAACCAGTGATTCCGCTGGACACGGCATCACGTACGCAATGACATCGCCAACCCCCGATCGCTATGGTGACTCCATCTAAGAAGGAAGGGATGTGATGTTCAACAAGCGACGTACTACAGCTCCCGGCAAATGGGCGTACCACCGCTCCTCGAGTCACAAGCGCCGGCTTCCGGTCCCTCCGCCGAGCGGCCGGAGCGAAGGGGCCTAGGGTTATTGTTTCTCTTCAAGAGGGACGCAGCATACGGATCGCACATTCCGCGAACAGGCGCCGTTTTGCAAATATAAAGTAGGCCTACCCAGCAGCCGAGGGGTGTGGTTCTTCCATCGGAACGCCGCGCAAACCCCGCAACGTGAGCCATTGTCATGGCGTTTCGTGGGTACCTTGAATGTGCTGTGCCGTGATGGCAGAAAGAAAATGCGTGGTCTGGAACGCGCTTGTTCTTTATCATCATGAGCGTCATCGCCAGAGGCGGTTACGGCGCACAACGCCAACTAACCAGCCTCGTCCTTAATGAGCTTCGACCCCTAAGAACGTGCAGTAGCTCCAATACTCTGAAACCCGAGGAAGTGCGTAACACGGGCACCAAGCGATTACCGTTCGCAGTATTCGCACTGCTCCGTTTTACATTGGCGTTGATGACGTCAATGCTCGAGGTAAACATGTTGGGTTTCCGCAAAACTCGGTGTGCGAAGTGTGTCCTTTCACCGGAATTCCTGCTTGTGACTGCAGTTGAGATAAGTGTCGTCTGTAGCGACTTCTGCCAGGCTGTTTCAACCATCAGGTGTAGTGATGCAGCACTAACGAAGCGTAGCGGGAGAGGCGTTCGCCCGCTCGGCGACGCGGTGGAGCCCTCTGTTGCGTGTTGTCGGAGTCAGTTGCATGTTTCCCGAATTGCTCCGTACGTCGACCCACACTGCCCTGAGGGCCATGAAGAGTATCGCTCGTTAGAGTACACGCTCTGGCAAGGAGGATAAAGACGGAAGGACAGGGAGGTAAGCCAATCCTCATACCGAATAACTACCATGGGGAATAAGAGATGATGGAAGAGAGAAGTTGGCAACTTTCGGCGTTACAAAATGCCTCTTTCAATGAACAAGAGGACTTGGAGGATGCCCTCAAAAGCGGCGATCTCCAGGAACAATTAAGGGCTGTCCGAAGCGCTGTGAACGGGTGGAGCACCATGGTCTTCCAGCCACAACGTGGGCCGTAGTTCCTTAGGACACGAATAAAGTTGTTTGGCTGACTGACGAAAAAGTCCTTAGTGAATATACGTTAATTATTGTGATTTCTTTTTGGTTATCTCTGGCATGTTGCACCTTGTTTGTTAATTCGAACCCGGTTTTGAGACTTTCTAGCCTTGTTGTGCGTGTAGTGAGCGCTTTATTATACGAGCGTGATCACAGCACAGCACATGTATAGGGGAACGGTAAGCCAAGGCCATTAAGTGCTTCATACTTGAAAGAAGATATTTTAAATGCGAAGCATTTCTTTATCGAACTTCGGCAACATTGAGCGTATCATCTATCTATCTATCTATCTATCTATCTATCTATCTATCTATCTATCTATCTATCTAACCGCTTACATTTGGGTGCTTTCGGGGTCACTCCCTTAACTTGGCGTGAACCAATATTAGCATGGGAGGGTAAGACGGTTTGACGAATATGATGCGCTGGTCGAGACATGAATAATGTCACAATCCCGTCACGTACGTCATCAAACACTTTCCGCCAGACAGTAGCACATACCCACGCACGAGTATGTGCCGCTGGTATGCGGGTATGTGCCACAGGTGATTGACGCTTAGTATCTACCCAGGAACGACAAGAACACGCATGGGAAATTTTAACGCGTGAGCGTTAAGAAGCACCCGCCATCGGTAGCGTTGGCCCGATGAATGCAAAAAATAAATGTCAGGGTCCCAGCTGAAATCAAACCTAAGCATTCTGCGTGGCAATGAATCATTTTACCACAGAGCTACGCCAGGTCTCGGAACAATTTTTAAATAGATGCTAATCTTCCTGAAACGTCAATAGTGGTTGCAGTGCTGCCTACCCAATTTTATAAACATTACATATGTACTCCTTTCATACAGCCGTCACGTCGGGTTAACATCAATAGTGGTGAGGTGCCATGGGCGGAAATCAATTTATGTAGCAGTGTCAATGGCCAGCATCTTCGCGAGCATCAGCGCTTCATATCAGGTTCTGGTGTTGCTAGTAAGCATGTTCCAGTTAACATATTTGCGAAGTACAAACAACTGGTTATATAAACATCTGCAACTCTTCAACATATGTCTGGGCGTGCAACATTTGTACGTATATTTAGCGTCATTTCATGACGTGTCGCTCAATAAAAAAAGATTGCAACATGGTAACCTTCCCTCCGCATGCATCGCATGACGTCGATTCCCAGGTATACGTGAGATCTGTCGAATTTTTTCAGCCTTCGAGCCGTCTTCGGGAGAATTGAAAAGGAACTCTGTGAGCTATTTATAGCCTCAGATGGTATACAAGGCGGTAAGTGGAAGAATAAAAAGCCAGTAAGATCAATGCCACGTTGTCGTGTTATCTGATTTCAGGGAAGAGTGAGATCGCATTGACCTTATTATGTAGATAACCGTATAACTTGAATTTGTAAACTTGAATTGACATCGTGCAGCACATGGTCCTTCTTCCATTTCGCCTCCGTGGAAATGCGACCGGCATGGCTGAGACGGAACCCATATGTGATGATTAAATGATTAAACGGACGTTCGTCACTATGTTTGTTGATAGCGGACGAGAAATCATTAACATGAACTTTTTATTTCATGGCATGGGTGGAACGGCTGACGACGCACGGATACGCTACCGTGTGCAGCGCCGTTGAGTCGGACGTCGCGGCCAACCCAGCAGTCAGGGTCGCAACTCCGGAGGTCCTGGATCAGGCCACGGCTCACGACGACCACACCCGGTAGGCCTCGTCCTCGAACCTGCTCCCGGCCACTGCACCCAGGCAGGAGCCGTTGGGCAGGTCTCGTCCTTGCACCTTGTAGAAGCCGGCGGACTCGACCCCGAACGAACACGCCGGAGCTCGACCTGGCCGACACGTACGGGTCCCACGTCCGGCTCAGGAACGCTCCCAGGAACTCGTCCTCTCGAGCGGCGCACTGCTTCGTCTGCCTTCGTGGCCTCCACTCTCGAGCTGCAGTGGCGGAGATGCCTTGACCAGCGCGACCTCGGACCTCGTTTCCAAGCTTTTGATCACCTTCCGGGCGTAGCGGTTCCACGTGCGGGTTCTGGCCAGCACAGCACCGTCTGTGCCGTGCTGAAATGCTGCTCACTACAGCTGCGGTGCGGCAGCTCACTCACCGGCGTTCGTCGCCTTGGCCAGGGCACAGCCAGGTACCCTCGGGTGCGCAGCTCGTGAGCTCGCGGCCCACTTCCGAGGCTGGCGCGTCGCTCGGTACGGCTCGGCACCACTCGGCGATCCTCGATGCAGGCAGCAACTCTCCTGGCATCTGAATCCTCGGCCACCCTGAACCTCGCCCGGCTCCATGGTCCTCCGTACACACGCCCGCGTCTCGCCCGGCATAACGTCTCGCTCGTCCCTTGCCGAAGTTCGACGCTCTGGTGACACTGGCGCTTGATGGCGTAGGTGCGACTACGGAGCAGTCAACCCGCATAGGAGACGCGATGCTCCATGCGGGGAATAGCCAGCCCGTCCAGCGAAGAGCGTGCGCCGAGACGCGATGCTCGACGCAACCGTGACCATTAGCCAGGCCACGTTCATCGCTGTGTCCAACGGCTGACCGCGGAGACGCCTCGCCGAGATCCGCGATGCCCTCGGCAAGGAAGAGAACAGCAGGCCAGGCCGCGCCCCGAGATGCAGCACTCGTGCCGGCAATGCCGCCCAAGCTGGTGGTTGGACGGCAGCAGCGTGGACGGCCGCGTTCCCTGGCCGGGACCTCGATCGCCTGCGTCCGACGCTTCGGCCCACTGTCTCCCGTCTGCCGCTGCTCCGGCTCGTCCCCAGCCACAAAGCCTACTGCCACGTAATGGTCGCACGTGGCCCAATCGTGGCACGCCACCTCTATGGGCCACCACTGGTCATCAGCTGATTCGCTGACAGTCACGCGCACATTAAACGCGCCTTGCCCCGCACTTCCGTCGTTGTCGTTTTCTTCGCTCATCACACCATATACCATTCGGGTCAGCTGCCGATTGCCGTAGCCACTACACTACCACGGCAGAACGCGCACTCGTCCTGCAGCTATCGAAGGAACCAGACTGTTGGTCATTTCGCCTGTGTCATCACGAGATTACGAGGAGAGAAGCTTACCACGAGCCAGGTAGTAGGTATGCGGGGAACATCATAACTTACAGACCTACTCCATGTTTGTAAACAGGGGTAGGCGCCGTCGACATACTAAGGCGCTTATAGCGACGTCTTGGCCTTAGGTCCACAGCTTGCTCCCGCCTTCTAGAGAGTCTCCCGTGTGAGGGAGGCTCACCGACGTGTTGTGCTCGGAGGCAACGGAATCTCTGTGCCGTTTATCACGTGATCGCACAGGGTAGTTGTGAGCTTTGCGCTCGACTTCGCTACATGCTCCTCAGTATAACGACAGCACCACCACCGTTTACAAGCGTGGAATAGTTCTACAGGAGGAAAACTTAATGCGTGACGAAAGGGACGACAGCATCGCTGTCCGGCGTTTTTCATGGCGTAGAACTCACTGTATGTTTCATTCATTCATTCATTCATTCATTCGTTCGTTCATTCATTCGTTCGTTCGTTCGTTTGTTCGTTCGTTCGTACGTTCGTTCGTTTCCCGCGGCTTATTAGTCGTTCTTTCGGTTGAACATTCTCCTTGCTCAGTAAGCGATTCTTAGCAGAGGTCCAAACAGCACCTTTTCAAGCATTGTGTTTATCCTGTAGTTATTCGCCTAAAAAATACGATGTGAGGTTGATATCCTTTTGGGCAGTTTTCTTATTATGTAGGTTACAAATAAAGCGACTAATCTATGCAGCCAAAGTGTGCAATGTAACCGGATCGATTGTGGACGCTTTTAAAAGGGATTAAAGATAGGTGCACACTCATGCACTTGGCTCCACTGAGCATAAGAAGGCGCGGACGCTTTTCACAGCTAGGTGCTAACATTGCGAGGTTCGTGAGTTCACGGGGTGTGTAATCACCATCCATGGGACGGCTTATGCTCTCCCATAACAGAGTAACTAGTACTCTAAATCATAAACCACTATATCTAAACACACCGCGTGAGCCGTGAGCTGTTATCAGCAGCCAGCGAGGCAGATCACGTTAGGAGGCCCACGGAACGGCTTTATGCTCTCCCTTAGCTGAGTACCAAGTACTCTAAATTGTAACCTCTTTTTTCTAAACACCTCCAGGTCTTCTCATTTCCGCTCAGCAGGCAAACAGAGTGACGGCATTCTGCTTTCCCATAGTTGGGTCCGAAGTACCCTGAATTATTAAACGGTTGTTCTGAACGCACCTTCAGGTCTGCCCTGTCATAGCTGAGTACGGGGTATACTGTAAATTGTGGACCCCCTTTTCTGAACAAACGGGTCTTTTTTTTCTTTTCAAGCATTTGTTCGACTGGGACAGTTTTATGCTCTTCCATTGCAGAGTATACCGAGTACTCTTAATCGTTAAACATATTTTTAACCAGACTCCTCAATAACTTCCATATAAAATTTTGGCTTAGACATTTCTGTAAACATGTCTAAATGATACCGTGCTAATCCATTTTTATATATTGCTCTCTTTGTATAGACACTGCACCCAAGTTTCTACAGAGTCCTACATTGATATAAACTTTCAAACACAGATTTTACGCTGCTAAATGGCATACATTACTGTCTGACGGCTCGCAACTGTCTCGTCATGGAGTATATATTTATCGTGATCATAGACTTGAATTCAGGACAGCTTAGCACTACTGGCGCGTTAACGATGTAATACAAACGAGGTAATTCTTGCCTAGCCATTTGTGACATTTAAAACTTCGGTTTATACGGTGTGCAATCAAATCTGGTTTCGCAGAACGTGGCTCGAAGACGCCCGTTGAGTGGCGTCGTCATCGTCGTAACGAATAAAGCGGATGAAGACCAAAAAGAGAGAGAGAGAACAACGTAGCTGATCCCCCTACATAGGAATTTGTATTGAGACGTGTCTTTACAGAGCAAGTTGAGCGTTTCTTCTGCATTGTTTAAGCAACAGCAACAAATTGCAAAGTCACGTTAAGAACGGCAAGGAGCTCGAAACTTGCAGCGCACACCTCAAACAGAAAGCACGCCCGAAATCAGCATACACAGGACGAGCGCGGACTAACAACTGCCCCTGCTAGACACTTAAAATGCGCTGAACAGAAAGAAAGGCGCGCGAAACTAGCGCACAAATATATACACAGGACAAGCGCGAACAACTGTCACAATTGTGCTGCATGCGTCGCGTGTCAGCAGCACGCCCCTTTCTTCAACGCGCCCGCGTCAGCGTGCAAGAGACCTTCGTCCTCTGCCGAATTACGAGTGTGACGAGCGCGCGTGCAGGGCAGACCACGCTCCGCGGAGGCGGCGCTTCGTGGACGCGACGATCAGCGCGCCCAACGCGAGCCCGTTGCGCCATCCTGCCACTGATAACGAAGACGCGCTAAAGTTCCGAAGCTCTGAGGACTGCCGAGGCTGTATGATGTATATAAGTGACCTGCCGTTAGCATTCCAGACAACGTATCTTGGCGTAGTGGTTAGCACCATGCGCTGAATGTCGGCAGGTTGCTGGTTCGATTCCGCGCGACAAATGTTTGCCTTGTGGTTTTGTCTTTGCAATTTCATGGTATATATTTTCCAACATCACTTCCGTAAAGGAAATACGTCAGCGCAATCATGGTTTACCCCGGCGAAAAACACGTATGTGTTAAAAAAATTCATTCATTGAGGCCGGAAAGGTCATCCGCCTTGGATAGAGCCCTTAGTTCAGAGCCCATTGAATCGCGCCACACCATGTGCCCACTAGATCAGCTGACGCTGCTCCTGCGGTTCTGTGCTGATCAGCGCAGTCTCCCAGGAGGAATGTGAAGGGGAAGGAATAGGGGGTTAGCCTGGTGGTTGTGGACATTCCGAGTTGTAGTGATACACCACGGGCTCCGTTGCACAATGGGGGCAGTATGAGGGGTATTATGTTGGGTGGAAGAGATGAAGAATGTGAAGGCAGGGAATGAATTAGTATGGAAATGCTGTCAGGCAGCCACGTCCTCCCGTTTGTGTGGTGCGGTCTTGTTGGTAATACTGTATAGCGTGTCAATATAGTTTAATGCTTCGTTCGGTATGTCGTCTGAATTGGACAGCTCTCCCGGTGGTACTCGGCAAGTAAGCTCACTAGCTACCGCATTAGCGCGTTCATTGCTATGGAGAGGGTCGGGTACAGGTGTTCAGACGATATGCACTCTGTGTAACAAAGATGTCAGAATACGATGTGTGTGGGGTGGTACCGCTCTCTTCGCAATATCCGACAGGCAGTTTGGGAATCTTTAACTACTGTGGTTGGTTCTCTGGTATTGGTATTTGTGAAGCGTGCATGATAGCGACGACCATAGCAGCTTTCTCTGTCGTGCCGCTGTGCGCGATTTTAATCGTAGCCGATATCGTTTAGGAATCGGTATTGGCCACTACGACGAGACACATCACCCATTTCTGCGGATATCGGGCCACGTCAGTGTAAAGGACTGGTGCGTTAGATGTACCGTCACCGTGAATATAGCCCGTCTTCAGCCTTTATGTTGATCAGACATGCAGCTATGCAGGGCTTCCTGTATACAGAGCCACCGAGCCACTGTGTCGGCGTCTGCAATGCGTCGCACCCGCTACATCATGTTGTGACAGCACATGCCTTTCATGCACGTGCACGAAGAAATGGGTTTATGTGCAAACATGGCATAAGACGTGTGTTGGTCCCGCGGACTCTGAGATTTTGCATCTACTTTACCATACACAAGTTCTCCCGTCAGAAACAAGTAATTGAGCGCAGCTCATTTGGCGCCAATTAGTGCGTGGAGCGGCATCGGTGTAACCGGCAAAGCTGACGAGGATAGGAGGATAAGAGACGGCAGTTGCAAAAAGAGCGTGGGGAGGAGGTAATGGCAAACTCCCGTTACCTCCTCCCGCTACTGCTATAAAAGCAGAGCCAACACTACAACCACAGATGCTAACCTTACGTGAAGTCTGTATCACAGAAGTGCGTGTTCTGCGTTTGCTCTTTCGCCATAAGATTACATAAACAGAAACACAACCACAAGTGGCGTTGCATCGACATTACGCTTGCATAGGGTGTTTTTTTTTTTCGAAGCAGTTTGTTGGCCAGGCGCAGCTTTTTAGTAGAATACCTGACTGCTCCGCAGAATGCTTGGTTTCGACACTTTCTGGGATCCTAGTCTTTACTTGATTTGCATTTTTCGGTTCAACACTGCTGATGTGCGTGTTTCTTGACGCTCACGTATTTGAATAACCGATATCCGTTCTCGCCGTTCCTGGGTAGACATGAGCTGACGGTGACCTTTATTGCATTCCCGTGCAACGCGACCCGTGGTAAGCGGCCATCACACATTTCTGGAGGATATGGTTTGACGACGTACGCGACAGGATTTTCCCGTTATTCATGTCATGACCAGATGGTCGCATCCGGTCACCCTGCCACGCCGATTTCTTTCGACAATATAAGGAGGCGATCACGGGAGCACCCAGGTGTAGGCGACTAGATAGATAGATAGATAGATAGATAGATAGATAGATAGATAGATAGATAGATAGATAGATAGATAGATAGATAGATAGATAGATAGATAGATAGATAGATAGATAGATAGATAGATAGATAGATAGATAGATAGATAGATAGATAGATAGATAGATAGACAGACAGACAGACAGACAGACAGACAGACAGACAGACAGACAGACAGACAGACAGACAGACAGACAGACAGACAGACAGACAGACAGACAGACAGACAGACAGACAGACAGACAGACAGACAGATAGATAGATAGATAGATAGATAGATAGATAGATAGATAGATAGATAGATAGATAGATAGATAGATAGATAGATAGATAGATAGATAGATAGATAGATAGATAGATAGATAGATAGATAGATAGATAGATAGATAGATAGATAGATAGATAGATAGATAGATAGATTCGAAATGCCTTGGATTTTCTAAGGGATAGCGTGCATCTAAAATTAGGATCCCAGCACGTTTCGAAGTGAAACATTCTTGGCGATAGTCAGGTATTCTGCTAAACAGCCACTCCTGGTCTGGGAATGCTTTGAAAAAAAAAAACCCCTATGCAAACGTAGTGTTGGTGCAACGTCACTTGTGGTTGGAGTGCTGGATGTCTAATCATACAACAGAGAAAATAAACACACTGTGTTTGATCTGATAGGCGTAACATCCGGTTTACGTGAACTGTGCTTCTAGTGTCGGCTCCACTTCTACAAGTCTGATAAGCATTTCTATTGCTATGATTGAGCAAGCTATATTGAAGTGTCTTCCAACCCCGGAGAAATATGCTAATCAAAGTTCTGTATGAAGTTTACATCGACGCATCGTAAAGTGCACTTTGTTTCGATCATACTGACATCTTTACTTCAACGTGAGTGTTCACGTACGTTACGTCACACTTTAAACGCGAATTTGGTGGATTTTCTTGGTAAGTCCACTATGTGCGCTGAACTATTGAACTTACGAAGAGACGTCAATTCACCTAACAGGCTTCGCTCAAAGCCAAACATTTAGTCATGGTCAATTACTCGCCGACTGCTTCACGCAAGGCGGATTCCCGAAACGTGTTGGATCTGCCGAATTTCGTTCCAAGTCAGCACTCGTGCATCTCTTCTGACTTCGTCTTCTGCGCACTCACTCTTTCTAGAGAAGAGACGATGCTGTCGGTCGTTTCACCGGCGCCAACATACCGCTTAGAATAGTTTCTAATAATAATTATTGGGATTCAACGTTTCAAAGCCATGATTCGCTTATAAGAGTAGTGGAGGGCTCCGAAATTTATCCCTCGAGAGATTCTTTAAGGTGCACCTAAATCTAAACCCAAACACGAGACTTACACGAGATTCAGAGGAAACACCTTTATCACCAGCCAGTGATGAATTATATAAAATAGTGAAAAATGAAGGAGTACAGGAGGAAAACGTCAAAGGGATGGCAGTGTTCACTGCGTGCTACTATAGATATAGAACAAAACTGCCAGGGTTTTATGTCCCAAAACCCTGGCAGTTTAAAAGAGATCATGAGAGACGCCGCAATGAGAGCTCCGGAAATTCTGACCTTCTGGTGTTCTTTGACGGGCACTGACATCGCGCAGTAGTAGTAGTAGTAGTAGTAGTAGTAGTAGTAGTAGTAGTAGTAGTAGTAGTAGTAGAAGAAGAAGACCTTTATTCAGCCACAATTTACAGGCCGAGCATTTCGACCGCCTGTGCGACCAGTCGACGCTGTTCTTCTTCCCCTTCGGCGCCGATCCAGTCGAGCCAGGAGGTGATGGAAAGAGATGGGGGAGGGTAATAGCAGTACGCGGCCCTCTGGCATATCGCTTCCATCGAAATGCGACCACCGCGGCCGCCATCGAACCCGCGATTTTCGGCTGAGCGTCCGAGCCCTGCAACCGCTGCATTACGACGGGGAACTACTGCGTGGAACAGGCTGAATGTTTTATTAGTTCATTCATTCACGTGATTCGTTCACTCATTCATTGCTTTTTTTAATCGCTTTAGTTATCAATCCTTCTTTCAATTGAACAAGCTTACTTGAAAGTAAACATTCGACAGAAGTCTGCCTGGCTGGGTATGAAACTGGGAGATGATTTAGACACCAACCACAAGTTTCGAAGAAACCCGACGTTTCGGAACCGACTTGGTTCTTTCCTCAGGGGTTACTGTGGAGGCTGCGTAGCAGCGTCGTCTCCAAAGCACCCGCGGGGTCCATGGGAATACACTGGGGCAAGGTTTCCGAGGGTTTAGTAGATATTATGTGCTGTCCTCTGTATCAACCGCTCCTTCGGAACCCTTCCGTCAGTGTATTCACACGGACTGCGCTCCACGACAAAACGAGAAAGAGAGAGAGAGGGGGGGGGGGGGTCATGAGCCACCCCGCGAGTGCTTTGAAGACGACGCTGCTGCGTAGCCTCCGCCGTCACCCCTGAGGAAGGAACCAAGTCGGTTCCGAAACATCGGGTTTCTTCAAAACTTTTGGTTGGAGTCTAAATCATCTCCCAACAGGCTTACTGTTCAGTGAGGGATTCACAGCGAACATTTAGACAGCACCATTTCGAGCATACTTCTTCAGCTGCAGCTGTGGGCTTAAAAGGTAAAATGTATAGCTGATTTCTTTTTTAGCAGTGCCTTTTATACTATAGGCTATATGTACAGTGATTCGGGTAAGCAGCCTGAGTCTGCAATCTAGCCAGATCGATTACGGTTGCTTTCAAGATGACTAAAGATGAATGCGCCCTTACGTATACTTGGCTCCATCGACAGCATGATCCCAGGGCAGATTCTTTCACAGTTCTGTTTTTTGTGGTGATGTGGTGTACAGTTGGAAAAATGTAAATGTATATCTGAGTACTGATTCGTCACACATAACCTATGTTCTGTACATATATAGTGGCCAGGAATGCTGTCGTTGCGGACCAGACTCTGACACCACACCTCATCTACTATCCTTCCGATCCCCTCTTCCCTTCCCTAAGTTGCCGCATCACTACTTCATATGTGCTGCAAAAATAAGCGTCTCCTTGTTTTCTACTGGCCCCATGTATATTACAGCCGTGCCTCCCTGTACCGAAGGCACTGACACAAAAGTTAGTTCATTATATCCAGCATTTCTTCAACAGTATGTATAAAAATTGAGTCTAACAAACCGGCACTCAGGTTCACGCAAAAATTCTACTTGTGAACATCCATTATTCTATATTGCAGAGCTATTATGAACGAACAAATTATCACCTTTCCTTTAGTGCGGTACTTGAAACTTTGGTTCAGGCGGTGTCGCAACCAATTGAATTTGCTGTTTTTCTACATTTTAGTACCAAAATTTTCGCGGATATGTTCAAACGAATAAAACAAGTGGGGCTGTCAATTGCATTTTCATATTTTATTTTTTTTTTACATTCTTAGGTTCCGAGTTTTCAGCATCGCGCCAACCAAATATTCATTCTCCCTACGTGTGACATGCGGATCCAATCGGGTTTTCATTTTAAAGAAGTAAATGTCATTGGTTTGAAGCCTGATCAACCAAAGTTCTTATTAGGTTCGATAATTGGCTATATCATTGTTCATTACAACGAGGCTCGAGATTCATTGTGCATCCTCATAGTCACTACAAAACCGTGTCGGAAACCGCGGATCATAGATTCCATCTATGGTGAATTTCTTGCCGCACTCGGCGGTATGACGACCAATGGAATAAGCACACGAGACAGGCGGTGAATTTCAATTGAAGTTTTTTTTTTTTGAAAAGTAAAAAGGAAAGAGAAAAGAAGGGGACACCAGGCCATAATCGTTTGCATGTACGTACGTGGCTTGGCGTTCATTCTTTCTTCATTGACCAGATAATGACGTGTAAAGATTACGCTGTCATCGCGTAAGATCTCGCCAAACATGTGTGCATATCATCATTATGACGTCATGTCACATTACGTGGGGTGATGACGTCTTAACATGACATCATCGCTCGGTCAAAGAGGAGCTGATCACGGAGGCAACTTAAAATGACGAACGACATTCGCGATCAGCCGAGCCGGCCGAGCGCTTTCAGAAGACCGTGGTCACCACGCACAATCGCCTTTTTGGTACGTGACAACGCACTGGCTCATATCACGCTTAGGATTTTGTCACGGGGGTCTTTAGTCGCGTTCGCACAAGTAACGAAGTCGGAAATGACGGTAATTGCGGCTTTTGCGCTGCTCGTATACGCACAAGACTTACCGAATTCACATATATTTCGAGAAAACTTAGGGGCATTGATCCAATAGACATCATTTCATTGTTTGATTGACACCTTGCGTATTTCCCGTGAAACCCAAACTAATGAGCTTTTACGGTTGTAGACTAGCGCTTGTCTGCCCTTTTTCTCTGTCCTCACGTTCTGCGCATTCGCTGTACTAATTTATTTGTGAGGTCCCGAAACCACGATATGAATATGAGGAGCACCGTAGTCGAATGCTCCCGAAATTGACCATCTGGTGTCATCAAACGTGCACTGACGTGGCACAGTACACGGACCGCTGGAATTCAGCCTCCACCGACACACGACCACCACGGCCGGGATTGATCGAAACCGTGACCTTTAATCGAAACCGTGACCTTTGATCGAAACCGTGACCTTTGATTGAAACCATGACCTTTGATCGAAACCGTGACCAGCCCCGTCATCGCAGCACCGCCGCGGTGAACCGGTGCCTGCCACAGGCTGAATGCTCTACCAAGGAGTTAAAGAAATAAAAACAATTGCTCGAGTGCAAATTCTCGTTCACGAGTGAAGCCGTGGCAACCGTAATTTGGCACATGGGCATCATGAGCTGTTGACGTTCGGCGATTGAAAAGGGGAAGTTCATTGTACACTTGACTTGTGTTTAGAAAAAAAGTTGTTCACAATTGAGAGCACCACAGGTACGCTGCTATGGGAGAGAATAAAGCCGTCCCGAGTTGTACATGTGTTTGAGAGCATTTTATTTCTGAAATAAGCATACATGCGAAGAGGACATTCATATGTTACATTTTTCGTTCTCAAGACATTGCTAATATATCATAATATACATTCAAATGAACAACAGGAACTGTTTGTACCCGTAAACAGAAATTCTAACGTGGACAAAGAAAGCTATGCACAGGCGTACGTACACTTCATGAAATAGAACAGAAAACATCATTATAAAAATTGTGTATGTGAATAAATAAGTGCTTATACGGTGCTAAATGTAAGTTCAGTGAAATCGCATACACTAGCCTACCTTCTCAGTAATGCGGCAAGGCATGGACACTTTGTTCTTTCTGAGAAGAATAAACCGTGTTGCCCACCGCAGGAGGAAAGCTTCCACCTCCAGGATGAATAACTGTTCGTTCAGATGTGATAACATCATGATTCATAAGCGATGTAGCAGAGGCCCTCTGAGAGCGTCCCCGCAGGCATGCCAGTCCCCTCCGCTTTGACAATACAAAAGCACCAATACACATTATAATCTCAACAAAAATGTCTCTGTGCCGTGACTGCCATTGCAGCTGACTTGAAACATGCTAATCACCAAACGCCAGAAAGTACGTGCCGAGTTGTATTTACAAAAAAAAAGTGGTTAACGATTTAAAGTACTAAGTAATCCACTCTAAAAGAGCATGCACAAGAATGGGTCGACTAGTGTGATATTGCGTATCATCAAGGCAGCCTTTTAAGGTCAGATAGGGCTCAAAGTGCTTCCTTGTGTTACTAGTTTTCTTTAGTAAGCCTCGAATTAAAGTCAAATTTTATTGGAGATAAAGTCACCGACACTAGTCTTTGCGGATTCTCTCTTCGGAAACAACCATCTTTTAATTTATAATTACCGTAGCATTTAGACTAACAAATCAAAGTCACTCGATGCTTAAGTGGGCACCATTAGAACATAGCACGTCTCTGAGATCTTTGGAGGGCAAAAGCTACTGCTGGCAAAGCATTGTGGGAGCTTCCACTCCAGCAATTTTTTTTTACCTCTTTGTGCTCTACTAGATTATTCGTTCACTCATTCGTTCATTGTTTGGTTGCTGTGCTTATCAATCAGTCTCTCGATCGAACAAGCTCCCTGCACATGTAGTGAGAAATTCGCAGCAGACGTTAAAACAGCGCCATTTTTAGCATACCGTTTCAGTTGTAGCTGTTTGCTTAAAATATAAAATCTATAGTTGATTACCTGCTTAGCAGGGCTCGTTATAACTTATATTAGTGGTGCAGCGATTCAGTCAAGCATCCGGAGTCTGCATTCTAGCCAGATCAATTGCGGATGCTTTTCAAGACGACTCAACATAGATGCACCGTTACTCATTTGGTTCCATGTACAGTAGGCGGATTGAGGTGATGTCACTGCTCTCATAGCAGAGTATCTAGTACTTTAACTCGTTACCCACTTTTTATAAACACCCACATGTTCCAAACATCTTGTACGCAGGGACAACTTAGGTATGCGCAGAGGCGACCACATCTTAACTGATGCGCAAGGGCAGTGACAGTTGTAGGTGTGGGCCTTCGCCGCGTCGTCTGCTAAAGCGTGGTGGCTCCACGGAATCGCGCTTGCTTTGCTGCGAAAGTAATTTCGCTCTTGTTATAGCCCATGCAAATCGCTAAGGAGGCACGCTACTCAAGAAGCGTAGCTACTTCTCCTTGTCCTGTCCAACTCTCACGCCACGCGTCTTCTTTCTTTTCTACATGCGGTTTCGCAAGTAATATCCAAACCGCGCTGAAGCTCGAACAACTGAGCCACTCAGTTGCAGAGGCAGACATTTTTTTTTTTTTGGTGGAGGGGAGCTCGCAACTTTGACCTGAAGCAGGCAAATGGTCATTTGGCTGAGGCAAACATGTCTTGGCCTAGCGGGCAAATGGTCATTTTGCGCTCTGTACACGTCGAGCGAAAACATCTGCGAGGGGTAGGGGGGGGGGGCAGGCACGGGCGTGGTTTGCCACCCCTGGCTACGCCACTGCTTAGTTGATTTGTACCCAGTGGCCATAAGGTTCTATAGGTGCTCATGCGATTGTTTTTGATCAGCCTAAACGCTACAATATTGCCGATGAACGCATGGTAAGGTTTTATATATCCACTTTAATTGTGGGAAATTTTTCTTTCGCTAGTAACTTGAAAGCTAATGAATGTGGGCAGTTTTTTCATTTGAAAAAAAATCGTGGCATATCATTAGAGCGTTACTAGCATCATCGACTTCATGCGCTAGCATGTAAGTCAATGCACGCCACCCTAATTTTTTGCTCATTTGCTGCCAAGCTTCTTCGTGCCATTTTGGCACGTGAAATAAGAAGCGTTCACATAGAGTTTTCAGCAATCAGTGCATCAAAGAACCACCACTGTCAAATCTTTACTTCAGTCCGCCGGCACTGAATTAAGCTTCACTCCCCTTTATCACTACGCTGTTCACTTGTCTCTGCCGATGCAGAAATTTTGTCGAAGCACACATCCCACATAACCAAGGAAGTGATAGGTGCTTTCCATGTTAAACGAATGGATGAAGCATACGTCACTGAGGCATGAATATTTCGTACGAAAAAAAGAGTTCGCATATCTTTTCAGCACATCTACCGTCAAGTGATGTGCTATTCGACTTTTTATATTCTTTTCTAATTCTGCGCAATGTTGACACGCTTCTTTTTTTTCATGATTTCGTTCACGTTCTTGTGTTCTTCAAGTAAATATTTCAGTTGCGAGTCAGCGCTAGCCTATTGCTGTGAACGTTGTGGCACCTAGTTTCTTTCCAGCAGCGTTTAGCGGTGCGCTGCACGTAATAAATTTGCATGCTTCTTAGGGCCTAAACCATGGCGTAACATCGGCAAAATCAATGCTTTTACACCTGGCTGCCAAACAGGCGACATGTTCGTGAAGGGTAGGCCGAAGCTGTCATTCTTTTAGCGTTCCGAAGGAACGCAATAGGGGGAAAGATTTGGAGAAGAGCTTGCACAGAGCGAACAAGGACTTGGGAAACACCAGTGCACTGGTCGCGAGCTGGATTTCGAACAACACTATACGTGCTCACAGACTATGGGCTCATTATCGAGGAAAAACAAGCGCCAATACCTCGTGGGTGGTGCATGATGCTGTGCCGACGATTTTTTCGAACCAGCCGGCCTATACTTTAGTACAAAGCCGACACAAGAGATGGCCCTTCGTAAGAGGAAGATGTGTCAAACTTCAGACGGACAACAAGAGCCCGCCTTCTATCCCTTCGACAATGCGGTATCCGGCCTCTTTGCTCCTACCGACGACGCTGTTGGTGCAGACTGAGACGAATGTTTACAAGCATCTACACGTTAATTCGCCATCTGATGGTGTGAATAGTTTTTATTTGAAATTAATAGTGCCGTCACCATACTGGAGCAAGCAAAGTTTTTTCTGGCCATGCATGACCGTGTCGACCACGAATGACGAAGTGCTCTCAGAGAAAGTGGTAATGTTCTCAGAATCCCAATGCGTGCCGTACTGCAAAGTTCTCGCTAAAGGTATTTCGATAAAGGAAGGCTGAGTCCACAGCAAAATGGGGGCCCAGGACGAGTTGAGAAAATTACCGGATGCGGCTATACGTATGGGTGCATTGGGACGCGATTTTCCGATTTCGGGGAGGTAAGCAGGGTGTAAGCTTGATACAATAATATTTTAGGTTACGTCTACACAGCATAAAACCGTATGTTTGGTCACTGCATGAAACCGTACATTTTCAAAGGTGCATCGGCCTCTTCTAGGAGGTACTATGTTGGGGTACATGTAATATAGCCTGAACAAATATATTGTGCTGAACAAAATTATGCACAGAACTCAAGTGCGCCAAAATCAAAAGTGTTAACTGTGTCGCGCTAAAAAGGGCAAAAAGGAAAAAAAAGGGTAGGTTGCGTTGCCTGCCGTCGAAGTTATTTTCGGCTAACTATCGCAAATTACGCAAAAAAAGAAAGGCGAACCGAGAGCAACATACACTTGCAATACAGTCACGGGGCAGTCAATAAAAGTAAGTTCATTTTAAGTATTACAGAAACGCGCTTCGCGACGCGTGCGTGATACCAGCGGCGAGCAGCTTCTATACAAGCGAAGCATCCACTGAAGATGCATGTGGCGCCCCCTTTACATGCGACGCCAACTGCGTCACAAGAGTGGCGGAGTAGTTTACACTGTAGTTAGAGGCAACCGATTTTCACTGCAGCACTTCACCCACCCCCTGATTTCTATTGGGAGAGTTCTATAAAAAAAAGCAGTTCCGAAATGGATTCACAAAACCAAAATGAAGCAATGACACCCTTCTCACAAATGCATACCTTTGCTTTCCGGGCTAAAGTTTCGAAATAAACAGATCTATGAATGCAACATCGGCGGCGCTGGGTCGCTGTTACTGTAAAAAACAACAACCCTCCCTATGTACACGTTGCTCTAAATGTTCTCTGACGTAACGCTGCAGAGCGTGACTCAGAAGCTCTTCTCGTTTACCAACCATCCTGTTGTCATCGCAGACATGCCTGTGACACCACGTCGCGTCATCTTTTAGTCTTCTCTTTCTCAAGATTCCTCGCCGTGACCCCTTACGGGCTGCAGAAGTAAGCGTCTCTCCTTTGTCTACAGTTCCCCAATATAATAGAGCCATGCCTCCTTAAAAGGAAAATCACGACACAATAGGTTAGTTTGTTATATCCGATATTCGTTTTGTATAGAGGGAGAAGACCATAAGCCGCAGTGGGTTCTAATTAGCGGGAAGAGCCGAGCACGAACTGTCGGTGCTATAAGGCTGTCATTCTTTTACTGGTTTCCGCCACCCACCTTCAGCATCCGTAAACCTTCTTCACAAGTGCTACCTGTCGCCAATAAACCCCGTTACGATTGAAACCGTGCATATGGAGGTTTGCTCTAAGCAAATGGCAGTCAGGTTCAAGCAAATATCCTAGCTGCAAAAACGCATTATTGTAGGTCTCATATTCACTGCAAACGGGATAATCCTTACCCGTCTCTTTGGGGTGTTTCATATTAATATATGTGGTTGAACGTTCCAATACCGTGATATGAATATGAGAGACGCTTTAGTGGAGAGCTCCGGAAATTTCGACCACCTGGGGTTCCTTAACGCCTCAACGATATTCGCCTCCATCGAGAAGGCAGCCGCCGCAGCCGGGATTTGATTTTAAACTTTGGTCCATACGACAGCGCAACAAGTGAAATGCGCTTTAATTTTTAACGCTGTATCACGAAGATATTTGCGGAGATTATGGGATGTATAAAACACGTGTGGTTGAAATCCTTTCTTACTTTTTCTGTTGGTTTTTACTCTATCAAGTTTCGAGCATTTAGCGAACCAAATATTTATTTATAACAGGCGATACCACGGTGGTTCTCGCGTTTTAGGTTTCTTTAGCAAACGAGAATGTCATTGAGAAAAATGCAATCGTGCAGACTTGCTGTATAGAGTTGGGAGGACTAGATGGCGGGACACCGGACGGCTTTCAAGATCTCCCATAGTAGAGTACCAAGTACTCTAAATCATTAACAACTTTTTCTAAATACACAGCATTCTTTACGCTCTCCCATAGTAGGGTACTTAGTACTCTAAATCGTTACCCACTTTTTTCAAAATACACATCATTATTCTGTCGATGTGGCCTCATCAAGAGCAAGGCCCAAGGGATGGCTTTCAGCTCTGCCATAGTAGAGTACCGAGTACTCTAAATCGTTAACCCTTTTTTCTAAACACATTCTACCACCAAGGTGATGTATACTAAGAAAAAAGATATGTGCATTCACCCATTTGACCCATTCTCTATAGCGTCAGTTGTGAGTTATATGCATTTGTTAATCGGTTGATCTGATTTCTGCAGTTTGCTGTATGTGAAAATATCAGTTTTTGTGTTGTGGTGATGTGATGTGCAATTGTGAAAACGTGAATGTATTCCTGAGTACTGATTCGTCTCGCATAACCTATATGCTCTGGACATAGTGTAAATATTTTTTTCTTAACACAATCATTAACTACCTCTATCAGCGTTCATTATAACGAGGTTCAACAATGTCTGGCTCATTGTGCTACCTTGGTGGCGCCACGAAGACCTAGCTCGCAGAAGAGCGGAACGTAAATTACATTGTTGTTGTTCACCTATTGGTAGTGGTGCATACCCACTATGGGGGATTGGCCAAGAATCGAGTGGTTTTAAGAATTACTGTTCAAATTTGGAATAATGGAGGTATAACAGAAATATTACCAATAGCCTATGAAAGTGTAGTGCTTAGTGTAATGCACACAAATATTTACATAAACGAATTTAATACATCACCTTCGAAGTTGTGCACGTGGTAGCTCTAAAGCAGAACGTTCGAAAAATTTGCACCGAACATTGCCAGAAGTTCGATATTCGCATAAACAGCGTATCAGTCTGTGGAGCGAGCTGCGGCGAGGCAACTTCTCATCGCCAATGTATCGCCGATTAACATTTTAATCGATTAGCGGTTAACCATTTAGCGGTTTAACCTTTATTGCGATAGGCTCGCGCGATTTTTCACAGTGGAGCTGTTTAAGGTTGGGCTTTCACCGGTTCGCGTGTCCAGCCACAGAACGCGCGTATGTGTCAAGCACAGTGGTATAGGCTGCCGTGCCGCAGTTACATCTTGTCCTGTATTGTCCCACAAAGGGCCGGCCGAGCGAAGTTGTAAGCAGAGAGAGGGGGCAAGGGGAGGTTACAAGATAACGGCGTGCGTTATTTTTGTAAAGTGGGCTATATCAGTCATTTCTGAAGGTTATTTGGTGTCGGGGTTTGAAAAACATGTCGATAACCCCAACTACTAAAATATCGATGCTGATTCTGAAGCAGAGCCTTTTAGGGACGAGGCTCCCCATGGCGTCACCCGTTCGTCCCCATTATCGTTTGTAACCACCGGTGGCACATACCCGCCCTCGGGCACATATACGCAAGTCCACGTGTTACGAAAAACGTAGCATGGCGTTGTTATCCCGCTCTCGGTGTTAAAAAAAGTGCTGACTGCAGAAGTGTGGTACATATTCCCGTTTAGTCCTTGGATTGTCCGCTGAATGGCGGTACTTGTATACGATGAATACATGACAAAAAGAAGCGAGATGGTGGTACTTGAAGTGTTCACTAGATGGACGGACGGACGCATCAACGGACCGACAGACAAGCAGACGTACAGACAGACACACGAAAGGACGGAAGGACGAACAAGCGCCGGTACAGGCGCACGTATTGACGGAAGCATGGACAGATTGCCAGACGCTTCGCCCCACTCATCATCATTAATTCCGTGGTTATGCTTTGATTTTTTTCTCCGTTCCTATTCTTCACCACCACGTGATCGCATGGGGTGCCTCACAAGAAATAATGCTCAAGTCAGCCACGTAAGTCAACCAAGTTTGTAGCGTACCACCCCCCCCCCCTAAATAGTGTTACTAATCACGATAGGCGAGCAACTAATGACAGCACTATTTAGCAATGACACAAGTCCTCAAGTCATAATAAAGTATGAGACGAATAATGCCCAATGCGAAACGTTGGCGGGACGCGTGTTTTGAGACCCCTAGTATAGTATATTGCAATGGAGTTGGAAATGAAGTGAGGGTGAGGAGAGGAAACAAAGGAGGGGAAAACGTCAAACGGGCATTCCGAAGGTTCACCTCGTATAGCATAGTCATGGGTATTATGTAGTACAGCAAGACGGTCGAAGAGAAGGTACTGATGGTAAGGAGGAGACTCGATGGGAGGAGGTAGGAAAAAGAAGAGGGGAGATTGTAAGGTATGGCATATCCTTGAATAGTATATATATAGGTTGGAAAGATGGTGAGAAAGGGTTGTCAGAAGAGGGCAGATGTTAGGAGAAGTATGAGGGAAGCGCGAGAATAAACCACAGAATTGGCTTACCGTCGCACTTCCCTCATATATCTCTTAACATCTGATGATGATGATGACAATGATGATGTTGTCATCATCATCATCAGCCAGAATACGCCCACTGCAGGACAAAGGCCTCTTCCACGTTCCGCCATTCAACTCAGTCGCGTGCTAGCTGCTGCCACTTTGTACCCGCAAACTTCCTCATCTCATCTGCCCACATAACTTTCTGTCTTTCCTTCACCCGATTGCCTTCTCTTGTAACCCAATCTGTGATTCTTAATGACCTTAATAGCCCTTGTGACCATGATGACCTTGGGATCCTTAATAGTCATGTAAAGTGTTGTATAACAAGGAATGGGAAGGAGAACTTAGGGTGAGAAAGTGTGACGGGAGAGTTTATGGGAAAGAAAGGAGAAGATGAGGCAATATAGAAAGATATGTGAGGAAAGAAATGTCGAACAGAGAAGAATGCTGGTGATTGTAAGGAGGAGTGCAAAAAGTAAGAAAAAAAGAAGTTCACACGCCACAAGGAAAATGGGGTGAAGCAGAGCTTGGCGCACTTGCGCCTGAACTCTGCCACTCGTACTTGCTTTCTTTTTATCACATTGCGCAATGCTTCCTACTAACTTTACCGGGAATCGAACTTGCAACGATGCGCTTACCAGCGTGACACTTCAGTTCTCACAGGCAACAATGCAAAGCTTTAGCGCTGTACAGGGACACAACACGCAAACGCTAAAAATTTTACACTATGTACAACAAACTGACCCTTACTTCGACTCTTCAGGCAACAATGACCGTTATGCATTCATGTTCATGCAGCAACAAAGAACGAAGAGGTGGAATTACAAGCCGACGCGATAAAACATTACATTACTACGTAAAGGATGGCTTACGACTGGCAAGCCCATGATCGAGAGAGAGAGAGAGAGAGTCAGTTATTGTAAAACGGCTCATACAAATAAGCGTATACTACCAACTCACCTTTGTAGGGAGTGTTTCTGTACACTCGATTGGTTTTTCGCGCATACCAAGCCGCCACCGCAGAAATTTGTCATGGGTAAGAAGCTTCACTTGGTAATTCAATAGTACTGCAGCATTCATACTGCATTCATAGGGATATTCACAGTAGCAGTCGTAGTGGCAGTGATACTGCTGCAATGTATGATGTATATGTATCTGAACCATGTAGTCCGTGGAGGCAGGCTTCTTAGAAGAAGTGGAGCCAATGCATGCGCGAGAGAGTGTGCGTGCATGAGCATCCACTCGCTCGTGAAGATAGCCGCGACACCCCTCGTATATACAGTGGCTCAATACCATTTCTAGGCATTGTATATCCCAGACGGTGCTTGTCACTCCACTAGTCCACTTGCTAAGCCTGCGTGCTACGCCCAGCTGATGAGCGGAGCGTAAAAACACCGGACTAGGACATATCTTTAATGTCTGAACTATACGAATGTCTCAGACACGCGATGCGAAACGCAGTGTAAGTGGGGAGCATTTGCTGTGAGAGCTTTGTTGAATGTCGTACAGGTGCCATAAAAAAAACTCCAGAGAGTGACGTGTAAAGGCTGTGTGCAACAGCAACATTTGTAGTTTGAAAAAATGTTAATGTCTGAATCGCGTACGCGAGGCACCACAATGACCTCTGCGGTGCCGTTTGAGATACTGACGAACGCCATAATGAGGTGAAAAGCGGTATGCCAATGCTGTCTGAAAATAACTTCAGAAAAAAGTGCAACCGAGTAGGTTCTTCAAAAAGCCTCTAATTACTCCTAGCACACCCAAAAAAGACTATCCATGACTTTTTCTTATTTTTTCATTGCCATGGTAATCAGCCCTCCCTTCAGCTCAACCTGCCCCTAGTTCAGTTGGAAATTCATAGCAGACTTGTAAATGGCAAAATTCCAAATACATTTTTAATTCTGTAGTCGTTTGCCTAAAAGACGAAAGCTAAAGACTGTTTCTGTTATCGCACTAGTCTTCATTTGGAGCTTACAAGTAAAGCCATTGGAAAAGAAAGCCCAAGTGCGCAAGTTGATTCATATCAACCACGGATGCTTTTCAAAGTGACTCAAGCTGAGTGCACCGTGTTTAAATTTGGTTTCATTGATAATGGATCGTTGTTTAGGGACATTAGTGGTGCTTTCCTGATTGTACATGCACCCTTTGTAGTCGTGAAGCTCGATGTTTTTGTCATGTACTTTATCCTTCGTTGGAAGTCAATAAACTTCTCCTTGCTGCTGGAAAACTCAAGTAACTCTACGTTTCCCATTTACGCTCTACTTTAGTAGAGTACCTAGTACTCTAAATAGTTACACCCACTTTTTCTAAACACATTGTTCAGGCCATAGGGTATCGTTATGTCGGATAACTCCTGCGAACTTTGCGGGAGCTCCCATAGTAGAGTACCAAGTACTCTAAATCATCAACCACTTTTTCTAAACACATTCCTATAGTTGAGTACCAAGTACTCAAAGTCGTTAAACATTTTTTTCTAAACCCATCAATTATGGTCTGCTTGGAATGCATACCCACTCACAGTTGTAGAGTGACCCTTCAGAATCAACCCTATAGGGTTTTATCCATAGTAGTTTTTGTTAACACGGACTTACGAAGTGTGAGGCCCACTGGGACGGCTTGACGCTCTCCCATTGAAACGTACTAAGTACTCGAAATCGTTAACAATTTTTTCTAAACAAGCAAATGTAAACGTCCCGAAATGGGCAATACTAGGAGCCCACCGGTGTTTTCGGCCAGCTCGACGACCACGGAGCTGAATCGCCACCCGTCATATAGCATACAGCTCGGACTTCCAACAGCATCGCGTCGGAACAGGGATGTTTCAACTATATATAAAGCTGGTTGGTATGAGACATTATAATGTTGCGCTGAGCGGAGGCATGAATTGCAAAGAAGCATTGCGCATTGCTTTTCCCGCTCTCTTTCTCGCCAGTACTTTGCTCGGCGCAACGTCTGCAGAAGAACCACGTCGAAAAACGGACGTTACTGTGGAACGTTCTCCCGACCGAAACATCGAAGTGCATACGGTATACGTTCCCGTCTCCCGAAGCCACCCGTCGGTGGACCCCTTTGTCGCCAGCGTAGAGGGGGCATCGCTAAAAAGGTCAGCGAGTACACCAAGAACCCTTTGCAATGCGACGGAGCTCTTGGGGCAGATTGTGTGTGCACGAACGTCACTAGGGTGCCGATAAGCATCGAAAGCGACCGAGGCCTCGCGTGGGCGTACGGTGGCGCCCTCCCCGTTGGGGTGGGTGATGCGGGCGAACAAACAATATGCATACTTTTGTGCGCGGCCCTTGCCTTTTACGAGAGCCACCCTTTTGTAGGAGACAGTGGCCGGCTCTTTTGTAGGAGTTCTCCCAATGGCTTCTTATCCGGCCATTCTACAGTATCTACCGACGCCCCACGAGTCTGTTTCATTTGCGAATTTCATTTTTTGTGTTTCACTGCTTCACTGCGAAAGGGTTTCGCCTGCACGCAACTCTTTGCTTGTTTGTGCTGGTTCGTGTAGGGGTCAACTATACACAGACAGATCGTTCGCGTGCCCTCCTTTGCCAGCTTGTTTGTTCTGCGTTCTGGAATTCTGCACCGCTGAACACGTGCGTCTAAGCGTTGTTGCGTTCAGTGGAAGGCCTCCCGCCATTTGTTCACGTGGCATGTCTATTTGTCGATACTAATGATCGCAATCTTGAGCGCCTTATTATGTAGAGACAGGCAGAGGCGCTCCGATAGTAACGATAGCGATTGGTGATGTGAAAACGAGAAAAAAAAATGCTTGGTGAAAACTGGAGAAGTGTGCCTGGTTTCGAGTCACGTAGTTTTGTGAAGCACGAAATTCAACGAAGTAATCGTTTCTTAATTTTTATGTTGCTTATTTTTTTAACGGTTTGATCTGCGATGTTAGCTTATTTTAACATATCACGACCAAGGAGGTTTAAAAAAATGGCTGGAGTGGAAGCCCCGCAATGCTTTCCAGCAGTAGTGAAGCCAGCTTTTGCCCTCCAAAGATCTCAGAAACATGCTATTTTCTGGTGGTACCTACCTATATATCAAGTGGGTTTAATTTGTTGGGCTAAAGGCTACGTTAATTATAAATTAAAAGGTGGTTGTTTCCGAAGAAATAATCATCAGAGACTAGTATAAGTGAGTTAATCTCCAATAAAATTTGCCTTGAATTCAAGGCTTACTAAAGAAAAACTCCCAAGCATTTCCCCGAGGGTGAACATGGTTAAGTGCGAATACACGGGGTGATGCTATCTATGAGGGGTATTTATTAATTCGCACTATTATATTTATTAATCACACTATGGTGCCTTTATGGTGTAATGGTTCATGGGAATCGCAATTTGATCACACGGGGGAGTTTACGTTAACTCACTGGCGAATGCCAACGGATTTTAACTTTACTCCCCCTCACGACCCGCTCTCGACGGGAGACTGAGAGAGAAGGCGGGCGGGCGAGAGAGAGGGGTGCACGCGCAGCTGCAGCGAGCGAGGAGAGCGGAGGAGCGAGCGAAGGGGGAGGGGGTATAAGGCGCGTTACTGACACCGATATCAGCGTCGCGTCCGTGGCTTAAGGCCAAGGCACTGCGCCGTGCTCCCGACCGGGTTGCAGAAATTAGGTGCCTTTTCTCATCTTCTAACCACTACCACCACCCTTAAGGCCAAACCTCATAAGCGCGAAAATGCACGCGACAGCGACAAGCGACGCGACGTAGATCGGCTTCGCGCGATCAGTCGCTAGCGCAGGCAAACCTCATTCACGCGACGGCTTCAGCGAGCGAATTCCACTGTTGCTGGCATGAGGCCGTCTATTCACACCAAGAAAACCGCGTAGCTAGCGGTATGCAATTTAAAAATAAGATATATTGTTGTCTAATGAAACGGAAAGTGTTTATTATTGCCTTGCAGCACTTTTTTATATGCGCATGCGTAATAAACATTGCGTTATTTCTTGTTGCGCATACGTGACTCGGGCAGGGTCACTAGCACCTATGTAGTCTTTGTCTTTTCCGGTATTTCGCTATTGGCTGCTTGAGCCCAGCACTTCCGGGCGATGAGCGACGGTTTCCAAATCTGGAGAACCGAGCGATCGCGCGAAAACGAGCACGCGACACGTCGCGCGAACGCCCTGTTTCGTCGCTCATAGCGTCGCTCGTCGCTGTCGCGTGCATTTTCGCGCTTATGAGGTTTGGCCCTTATTCGGTAGAGCGTCGCGCTGCGGCCCGCCAAGTCCTCTTTCTTTTAAAGATAGAGAGAAGACTGCGGACGCCGCCGACGGCGGTGGATGGTTTGGGGTCGCTTATAAAGTGTATTCACACTTAAAATAATAACACAAGGGCGCACTTTGAGTACTATGCGACCCTAAAAGGTTGCCACGTTAAACTCGCTTGGCGTGCGAGGAAAACGCGCCTTCTCAATCGCCGACCGTCAACAGCTCATCATGCCCTAGTAATATGGCTGCCGCAGCCGCTATCTTATGGTTGGCACGTCTTCATTCGTGGGCACTTGATCATGACTCGCACAGGAGATGCAAATTACACATGAAACGCGATACTGTAAGGAACCCACGCAAGGGCGGTTACCCCGTTGTGCTGCTAAGCATTAAGCTTAGTAGCTGGTGCGGGCTCGACTCCCCACCTAAGAAGTGGAACCCACGCTTGCAATACGGTTTTCAAATGTAGGAATGTGAGAAAACCAACAAGTTGTTAATACCTCGATTGATATGATTGATATGTAAGGTTTAACGTCCCAAAACCACCGTATGATTATGAGAGACGCCGTAGTGGAGGGCTTCCGGAAATTTCGACCACCTGGGGTTCTTCAACAACGCCCGAATCATAGCACACGGGCCTACAAGATTTCCGCCTCCATTGGAAATGCAGCCGCCGCAGCCGGGATTCGATCCTGCAACAGTTGTTACTGCCTCGCCCACGATGTTAATTCTATGATCGTGCGTGAGACGACGCATGCGCACTGAAGACGGGGCTCCGATTGAGTTTCCTATAGTACCATTGCCACTACGCACGCCACGCCGGATGCTGCACATCCTCTGACGGGCGCATAATGCATTCGCATCCCACCGTTGATATATGCGTAGTGTCATTCGATGCACGTGATTTGGCAAAGGCGATCATGCGCGTTCTCTTGGCGATCCACGAGCGGGGGTGTAGTCGCGCGCGTAGTGGACGAAACACCACACGTGCACTTCACGCGCTAAACTTAAAGGGGTCGTAAAACGGTCGCTTTACAACGAAAATGCGGCACCATCGGCAGCCACACGCGCTGACTATATGATCAGCCCGAGTGCACCGGCATAGATGCCTTGCCTGTGGAGGAACGTGAAACTCTGTACGGCATATCGAGCGCGTGCAAGAAGCACTCATCGGCGTCTGCCATACGCGATCCGCGTCCCACAAGAACGCTGCTCAAGTTGACGTCACCAGCGCCGATTGCGTATGGCAAAGACGCTGATGGGAATCACGACTGCACGCACTCGCAAGTACCGAAGAGTTCCGCGTACCTCGATAGGCAAAGCGTCACTTATGATGACGTCACCTAGTTAGTTCGTGTGGACGCCGGTGATTTTGCATTTTCCTTTTAGAGCCAGCGTTTCACGACCCCTTTACGCGATATAAGCATGTAAACATGCAAAATTCTAGCGAGGAATCAATTGCGCATGCTCACGCGCGCAAATGACGCGCACGGAACGCCAACGTATACAGTCACGGAGGGCATAAGCGTAAACGTGCGCGTAAGCTTTGGGCACGCAGAACAACCGCACACTAACATGAGCAGACACAAATGCACAATATAGACACAAACGTAGACTCACATACACAGATAGAGGGAGGAGGCGGCGACACTCACACACACGCACGCACGCATGCACACACAGGTTGGACAGAGTGAACTACGCAACCGCACGCAAATAAGCCCGTGCTCGAGTGCACACGCACTTTCATGTAAACATTTACGGACGCACAAGATGTTACTTTCTCTCTCTCTCTCTCTCACACACACACACACACACACGCACACATACAGGCATACAAACTACAAGAGACCATCTTACGAGACTGACTGTGCGCCACGCCATGAGGCAAGGCGCTGCAGGCCGGACAAAAGAGCGTCTTCCGCTGCGGCCGTGCGTCTTTTCTGCGTTTCGAGAGCGCTATGTAGTAATGGAGCGGGAGAAGCTTTCTTCCTTCCCAATATAGAGGTCTCCCAAAAAGGCGTACCACGTATGTGGGAATGGAGGCAGTGGCATAGAGGGTAAGGGACACAATATATACAATGGCGGCCACAACAGCCGCGCGCGCCGCACGGTGGAGCGGAAGGAAAACATTTTCCTTTCGTCGCCACGCGGCACTGTGCGGAGTTTTTTGTTTTTTTTTTTTCCTCGACGCCATGATGGCAAGCCGAAGTCTTTATTCGTCTTTTATACACGTACGACGGTCTGTATATACTGCCGGATCTGGGGACAAGTTAGAGAGAGAAACCAAAGAAAGAAATGCGATCAGGTGTTGGGTTTCAAAGACGATGGCTGCATTTCCCGTCTATCTGAACGTTTGTCTGTGTAGCGTGTATTTGTTTACGTGGGTGTATTTGGAACGCTCGAAGGAGAAGTTGAGAGCGGGGGGGGGGGGGGGGGGGGAGTGGAGCGATGAAGTCCAGGTTGAGGAGGTTGCCACGGGGAGAATTCGCGAATTTGGGAAATACAAGTGAGATTCTTCGAACATTTTCATCGCTACCCACCTGTCTGTCAGTGCAGCAAAGCAGAATTATATATATATATATATATATATATATATATATATATATATATATATATATATATATATATATATATATATATATATATATAGTCGTAGGTTCGATTCCTGCTTACAGTTGGTAATTTTTTCATCCACTTTTCTTTCTTCTTATTTACATTCCATTAATGTTAATAACTTTCCCTGTACATTCCTTGGCATTACTGTCTGTTATATCTCATTATATATATATATATATATATATATATATATATATAAGGACACGTCGCCTGGTTCGGGAACAGCTGACAGAATAGCTTTTAAGGGACATTACAAAGAAAATCATCAAGTGGAGTCATCGAAGAGGTTACGGCACCCCCTTTGAGGGGCCATCTTTTCAGTCAGCTATCTAGATAAGACACCTGTGTTGCGCACGCGTGATTGAAGAAGGCTTATATCCGGGCCTGTGTGCGTCATTTGGAAGTAGCGCTTTGAAATGAACGTCACAGTCTCTTGAGTGTTCGTGCATATTGCGCTTCACTTTCCTTACAAATGTTACCATGCCATAAGCTCAGATCTTGGCCCGCCATAGACTTGACGTTTTCGTTTAGTGCAGACTTATTTCAGGTTTTTTTTTTTTCCTGGCACTCTACGTACATATAGGTCTGTTTCAGTGTCGATGAAATAAAAGCGAAAGTGCGCTCAGAAGTAAATCAGCAGGGCACTTGAAGGGGCTCCACCCACATGACCAAACCGTGACTACCGATTGGCTCCGTAATTGAAGAAGGGGGTACCACTCATGAGTCGGACGGTGACGTCACTCCCCACCAGGCTGATGACTTCAGCCTAGCGTGCGCACCCATTGGTGCAGTCCGATATTAATCCGCTTTTCAAGAGGAAACGCCACTGCCTTCCGAAGTTGATCCCGACTGTGGTGATCTCTTTACCTCAGCGTCGATTTTCCGCGAAAAACTGCAGGGGTTAACACCCTCGTACATATTTGTAGATATGACTCATACGCAACACGTCTGTTGGATCTGTATGATTCCACGATAACTCGCATAAAACATATGATCACGCATGAGAATACTGCATGCGCGGCATGGGTGCCACGCCAGAATTTCGGGTGTGGGCATGCATCGTGTGTATGATGCGTTGGTCTTCTTTACACTGTATGCAAAATATCCTCACGTCTATAAAGAATGTAGCCCACCGTAACTTTCCTTTTGTCGTCTCATCAGTAAGACAAATGAAAAGGGTGGCTCTTTAACTCCACTCTGTCTAGAGGGAATGGATGAGGATTAAAGAGAGAAAGAGATATGTGAAGGAAACACGTATAGAGCTTGACCAGACGTCCGAAGTTGACTACCTTGTACTTGGGAAGTGGAAATGGGTGTGGAAGAGGGTAAAAGTCTGCAAAGAGACTGCTATGTCGTTATGACTCTACACATGGCAATGACCGATCAATGCGCAAAAGCAACAATAATTAGTTCTCTATCAGTGCAGTTTCTTTGAGGAATCGCAACAACAATCTCATGGTTGCTGATGCCTGTCGGCCACTGCTAGGTTACAACGCAAGGAAAAAAAAAGCCAGTGCCTCCCACCGCCATCGCTATCTGGCACGCGCAATTTTGCACAAAAGGGTCTGTCCAGTAGCGCAAACTGATTTCCATGGCCTCAAACACTTATCAAGGGTTTTAGAAAGTTGACTTTACCACACATATTCTGTCACTGGTATTAGGTCTCAAACGTGAACGTCCTCGTAAATTCCTGACTCTGCAGCTCTGCCAAGCGTAATGTTTAAGTGGTCACGTCAAACCTCTTAAGAGGCGTAGCATTCGCATTAGCCGAGAAAGAGTACTTACGGCACAAGCGGAAGCCATGGGGCAAGCATTATATTGTCTTTAACATGTGAAGAGAAGGCCCACCCCAGTTCTGCGGACAGAGGAGAAGAAGGAAAGGCAGGAAGATCAATAAGGCGCGTTCGGTTTGCTATCCTACGCTGGGGAAAGAGTAATGAGAAATTAAAAGATGGGGGAGATAGAGCACACAACATATTCACGTGATCTTAAACTCCACTGATGTGTTTCATATCTAACAAGCGCAGGATCTCATACGTATCACTTTCAACTGTAGATAGTCGAGTCATGATGCCTATTTGCCATCGAACATCCAGTACCCACTGCAGACTGAGCGTATAGCGATTTCAGCTTACCGACCAACACGGGCAGTGCAAATGCGCAGCCAGATTTCTTGGTCATCATGTATCCTGAAAAAAAAAATGGAGGGGGTTTGAAACCCTTCCCCCTATACACGCCTGGTGAAGTGTGTCTAAGTGAAGCAGTATTGAAATTGGTTTCGACCTGTCATTTTTCATTAAGTTGTAACCAAACACAGAAAATAGTTTAAAACTTTTGGTAGGAGTCTAAATCACTTCCCAAAATAGTTTACTGTGTGCGGGCGGTCGCCCTGCTGTAATTAGTGTATGTCGTTGAAATTTACCTTTAAAAACTGTCCCGTCGTGCTCTACTGACACAACTCCTTTTATAACATCTTCTGTACCTCCTTCCATTCTATATAGTGCTACATTATAACGATCACGTTCGCCGTACAGGTATCTCCTTGAACACCAATTCCTCGGAACATACTCGTCAAACGGAGTACCTCTTTCACACCGAAATCACTCCCATCGTTCTCCTCTAATCCACTGGCGTGGGCCACCCTCTTTAAATCACCACGCTCCCCGACCCATCGAGTGCCCATCTAGCTTCCACGAAAAACGATTTTCTCCCCCGACGTCAGGCGTCACCATCGGCGGTCGGGGAGTACCGCGCGGTAACACGACACCGACGGGTATTAAAATAATGAAGCGCTTGCACGCTCCAATAGGCGCTGGAACAAACTCGTGGACGCACCCAAATCGCTGTGTGTCGGTCCACGGCTCAGTGCACAGGACTTATTGTTTATTCGCAGCTTACGGACCACACTGTAAGTTACAAAAACTGTCTTCTGAATACTATTTTCCTTTTTATTGAACTCTATTTATAGTCGACTTTTTGTTGGTATACGATTGAATGCCGTCCTTAATGTTTGTATGTTCTTCTGAAATACTGCTTTAGGTCCTGTAACTCCTGTTTGTGCTGTATGATGCCCCTGATTGTTACACGCACGGAACCAAGCCCATCCGTAGAAAACTAATAATACTAATTGTTGAGGTTTTACGTCCGGGAATTACGATAATGGTATGCGGGACTAGAGGACCCCAGAAATTCTCGTCATTTGGTGTTCTTTAACGAGCACCTAAACCTATATGCACGTGAGCCTGCAGATGCAATATAGCCTCTATCAAAGTGCAAACGCCACGGCCGGAGTTCAATCCCGTGACCTCCTGTAGAGGGTAGTCTATAGAAAGCAGCATACGTAAATACATCTCCATAGAACTTGTTTACTTGTTGGTAGGCATTCTGTCTACTGAAAAACAAACGTATGAATGTGGTTTTTAAAAGTCTTCTTGCGTTGCTGTTAGACTTCTGGTTGCCAACTTCGAAGAAAACCTCGCTTTTTATTGAATACATAAATTTTTCCAGCACTTGGGATTTGCATATTTATTGCTATGTTTAATTAAAAAAGTTCTAAACCTCCTCTCAGGGCAAGGCGAAAAAAAAAACACACATTCCTACAAACAACAAACGGTGCTTTTAAGAGTACAGCCGTGCAGTCGCGCGAACCACAGAGTTTACAAAAGAAGCGCGAAGTATAGATTGATTAATTGATTTGTGGGGTTTCACGTCCCAAAACCACCATATGATTATGAGTGACGCCGTAGTGGAGGGCTCCGGAAATTTCGACCACCTGGGGTTGCGAAGTATAGCCGCTCTGCCAAGTACCCTCTCTTAATTAATAGAGGATACTTTCTCGTAACGTTGGTGGGCGGAGCACAAGCTGCATGTCGTCAGATAGCATGCGGCTCCTATTGGCTCGATTGATTGATATGTGGGGTTTAACGTCCCAAAACCACCATATGATTATGAGAGACGCCGTAGTGGAGGGCTCCGGAAATTTCGACCACCTGGGGTTCTTTAACGTGCACCCAAATCTGAGCACACGGGCCTACACCATTTCCGCCTCCATCGGAAATGCAGCCGCCGCAGCCGGGATTCGAACCCGCGACCTGCGGGTCAGCAGCCGAGTACCTTAGCCACTAGACCACCGCGGTGGGGCCCTATTGGCTCGAAGCTGACATAAATCAGGAGCCACGTTTCAATCACATGCGCTTCCTGCCACGGAGTGTCGCCACGATATCCAGTGTAGAGCAACACCAGCGTGCACTCTGAAAACACTGCGACAGAGTGTAAGCGGGTTTTATGACGAATGCATGTGCAGAGATTAAGTACATTGTACCATAACTTTTGGCTCAGTCTGCCAGTTCTTCCTTTTATTCGAATTAATTTGAATTTGTCTCCTAGAAAATTTTACGAAAATCAACAAATGCGTGAGCAGGATTTCGGATCCTCATCATCTGGCTAGCGGTGATGACGTGCTCGTGAAGTAGTATCTATACTCCCTAGACGTTTTAGGGAAATAAATCTAGGGACTTTAGTAGCATCTATTTTTATAGCGCCATCTCCTGCCAGCGTACATCTTCCAGTGCTTCCGCCATGGATGACAGAAGTTGCCAGATGTCATGCATGACGGAGGATGACAGAAAGCAGAAGCTGCTTGAGGCGTGCAACAGTTACCCGCAGTTCCGACGGTGCTTGACGAATTTTTGCGGCAATCAATTCGTCAGGCAGTCAACTCCGATATTGAGATCAGTCGACGGTTACTTGAAAATTCTGTAGCCTTTAATATCAAATACAATAACGGGAGTTCATTCCTCTTTCACGATCAACAAGAACATTGTTCATGGACGGAAGGTGTGGTTCATCCTAAATTTGTGCAGTGCAGCAAATTTTAAATAAAGCAAAACATATTCTGTTAGCTTGAAGCGGTATTCAATACCTGTTTTAATGTTTATAGTTTCAACACGCCATAAGCTGCATACAGGAACAGAATAACACTTACTGTGAAAATTGATTTTGTGAGCGTATGTATCTGTATTTATATACGGACACAAGCTAGCCAGATGATGAGGATCCAAATGCTGCTGATGCAAGTATTGATTTCAGTATCTTTTCGGGAAACAAATTTTAAAAAATTTCAATTAAAATGAAAAATTGGCAGACTTGGCGAAAACGTGGTACAAGCACTTAGTCTCTACACATGCCAATTTGAGAATGATTAACCAAGTCGGCCAATGCTGAACACCAATGGTCGAATTACAGTGCACAGCTGGAGCCCGAAAGCTAAATCTCTCTCGTTCATTTTAGCCATCATCGTTCACCTCCTACCCTTAACGGTTCTGTTAGCCACATGAGTTCTGAAGCCACGCCACAAGTTATCACAGCGTGTGTGGTTTGTAAAATGCGTGGCGGGAATTTTTTTCTCATAACCCTCACAGCCTATACTGCAACGTCTTCCCCCTCCTTTCCACTCTTTCTTTCATACATTCATTCTACAGCAAAAAAAAAAGAAAAACAAGAGCTGAAAAAGTGCAAGGTATACGTTCTTTAAAGTGGTACTTGGCGGTACGTGTGTATGTCTTTTTTTTTTTCTTGTTCTTCATTCCGTCAGCTGTATATAGACCGCATGTAGCACCAGAGCGACGCTCTGCGAGGTCTCCGTTAAAACTCTCGGCCTCTGTTCCCCTCTGTTCATTTTGAGCTTTCACTCCAGCGTACATCGCGACGGGTGGCCCCCTCTATTATGTCACACGTGTACACGCTTTGAGGAGGATTTATTTTTTTTTTATATCAAGCGCCCGGACCAGACACATGGGGCAGGCAGTTGAGCATTCGGTGCCCATACGGTGACGTTCCGTCTTTCTTTTATTTTTTATCCTTTTTTGTTAGCAGTGTCACTCATTTTTTCGCCGCGGGATCGCACAGATTATCTGGCGCCTTGCAGTGCCTTGTTTCTGTTATAGCGTGCTGTTTAGATCAGAGGGGTTCTCGACCACTGATCAGGGTCCCATCTCTGGTCGAAAGAGCCTTCTGCCGTCGTCCTGTCGTTAAGTTCTGGCGTCTTCTACCGTCATGGAGAGTGTCCCGACGACTTGTGCGGTCCCAACCACTGGCGCAAATCACGGTGGAGGAAGGGTAAAGGGGATCTTAACCCCTCTGTTGTTCAAACTGGGGAGGAGGGACACGATTTAGCTATCAGACGTCATAAGTATATGAATCAGTTCACATACAAATATCAGGCATTCCACTTCTTTAGTGCCTGTTTACTTTATTTAGCGTACTCGTGTTTATTCCCTTAAACTGTGTTAGACACAGTTTAAGGGAATAAACACGAGTACGCTAAATAAAGTAAACAGGCATTTTAGGGAATCACAACTGTCGCTTGACCGGTTTCAGGAAGACTCGATAGAACAATATATTTACGCGAGCTTGGACACCATCTTTTTTTTAAATTACATGTCAAAGCAAAATTTTAATTGCTATATAGTTTAAAATGAAACCTACATTTCTAAAAACAAAATGGCCGTGAAGGCAAGATGTGGGTCTACCCCCCTGTGATTTTTTTTTAGTTACGTCACTGATCCCTCCAGCGTATTCAACACTGTAACGCACTATGACTGAGCACTTAACTTCCATCCCCCCTAACAGGAAGACGAAGCAATCAATGATTGATTTGATTTAAGTCACTGTCGGAAACGGGATTGCATCTATGTACACCATGGTAGCGTAGGCTATGCGAGTTAGTCCTCAACTCAAGATGCGTTATCACAGCATTTGACGATAGGGCTGTGATGGTGCTCTCACTGAATTTTGAATGACTGCTGTACCTGCCTCATTGGTCGCTCATATCTTCGTTACAGAAAAGAAGGTCACTGGTTCGATCCCTGTCATGATGCCCGCAGTAATCGGATAAACTCGTCCGGGATAAAGACAAGGAATCTCGTTGTGTCACGAGCGCGTCATTCGATTAAACGCACGTAGAAAAAAATTGTACCGCATTTCTCGTTATTTCATCGCGTTTGCGAGGCATAAAAATGAATATTTTATTATAGTTTCGTTGTAGCTGCTTTACCAATGGCCCATCGGTATACATGTTGCTTGAGCAAATGGTCGCATATAAAACAAATGATCCTGGATGATTGCCATAGACAGCGCTTCGGTTGTCACCTTTTCATCTCCCGCACCCGGTGTTTCAAAGCTGTTCGCTACTCACAGTGGTATGCATGCATGTGGGCACTGGTGAACGTCTACACTCGACGCCATCAAAACACCGCTCAATCCTACTCCGCTCTTACGTCACAAACACAACGAAAAGGTGTCATCTTCCTTGTACGCGTTGGATCATCGACGATACAACATCCAGAATACAGGGATCTACGTCCCATCCATGCATCATGCACGTATTAGCTCACACCCCGTGGTCCCCATGTTGTCTACGATACAATATACACCACGGAAGAAAGCCGGATGGTGGTGCGCAGTCGGTTTGACCGGACCAACAGCTCTGCTCGGTACACATACAGCGTGCTAGTGCGTGTCCAATGTGTACACAAACCGGGGCAGCTAGCACGACATAAAAGAAAAAAAAAGATAAACAACATGGAAAGCAAGCCACCGACCTCTCTCGGCCAACACAAGTCGGGCCTTGGTCGGCTTGGCGCGCTGGTGTGCTTACGTCTTTATGTATTCGCCTACTTTACGCGCCCACCGGCTGGCATCATCGGTCTGAAAGCGAAAAAAGCAAGCCATCGTCGCGGCAGTCAACAGGCGTGCAACAGCTAAGTAGAACAGTTCAACAGCCCTCATCGAGCCGTGACGCCCCCTCTTTACTATATCCCCCCTCGCACACCAACAATCGCCGCTCTCCATCCCCCAACCACCGATATCCTCCCCTCGATTCCGGCCGTTCCTCTAAGTTTTGTGGATGTGCGCAGACGCGGAAGCGGACAATGGCTCCCCCCCCCCCCTTTCTGGTGGAATATGAAAACGTGCTGCGACGGAAGCAAAACAAGTATGGAAGAGTATGTATGTGTATGTGTGTGGGTGGGGGGTGGAGGAGTCGCAGAGCTTGCAGTGAAGCTGGCTGCGTGGAGTCTTCATGAGTGCCGAGTGTGTTTGGGGAACGAAGCTGTCAAAACCCAACGTTGTAAGCACATCGCAAAGAAACAAAGAAAGAGAGAAAGAAGAAAAGAAAGAGAGAAAGAAAAAAAGAAAGAAAGAAAGAAAGAAAGAAAGAAAGAAAGAAAGAAAGAAAGAAAGAAGACCCACTGAAAAGTTTCAATTGAGGAGGGGGAGGGGGTTGAGAGAGGAGGCTGGCTCTTGTTGGAGAGGGACTAAACATCCCTAAACGGCGCCATGAGGTAGGCATAGCCGAGCGTGTAGCGAGCAGGGCGGGACCTACCACGTGCGATTGTGCCGATGTAGAAACGTTGTGCAGAGGGCGCTGACAGCGGGATGCCAGAGAACCACTTCAAGAGAGCTCCGTGATGGGTGCGAGAGAGGGAGAGAGTGAAACCGGGGGAGGGGGTAGTTTGGGGTTCTACCGCATCATCGAGCGTATTACACCCAGTTGCCGTTTTAATCTCGAACGTGGCAGGGTTCGGGTTACACAAAGCGAGGCTTAAATTGAGAGCAATGTTGACTGGGTTTTGTTGCTACTGTTAAGGTTCCAGAGTGAGGGGAAAGAGGGAAAGAAAAAGACTGCAAAGCGTCTCCTTAAAGCCTTTTATCTCTTTGGAAGAAGCGTAATGAATGTGACAAACGAAAGGGGACATATAAATATGCTCTTTGTCAAAACACGGCCAGCGCATCTTTTTCCTGCGTTGGTGGGACACTCTGAGGAGCACCATCTTTTGTATCGAATCCAACAGACATCTCAGTCAACCTAATCATAGGGGACGTTATTTTTTATCGTCTCTAACTGTAGTGCCACATACTGAATTGAATTTAAAGGGAACGAGAAAAAAAAGGGCTTTGCAAGCGGTGGAACCACGTCCCAAGCTTGTGACTTCAGGCCCCACCGAAAACAAAAGTAATGTTGCGTTGACGCAGGGTAGATTCGCATCAGGCGTCACATTGAATGAAATGCGTTACGATTAGGTGTTTTAAAGCCTCCTACCCGTTACAAAGGGCCCAACTAAGTTCGTTCAACATCACCGTCAACCACACCATGAACAAAACGTGCAGCTACACAGCTGTCTCAGTTGCGTAGAAAGCAACTAAAGCACTGCTACTTTACCTAAAGTCAACAAACCTGAGCGACCGCCTGTAGACTGTGTGTGCTCCCCGAGTGTGCTCGTGATTGTGTGTACCTTCTCATCTCTCTGCAATCTCTTTTAGGGGCGAAGCTTCTTAGGGCGTGGGCTGTGCGTCCCCTGTATGTAGCCACCTCTAGTTTAGTTCTTGCAGTGTTCACTAGATGGCGGTACCGTCCCCTGTATGTAGCCACCTCTAGTTTAGTTCTTGCAGTGTTCACTAGATGGCGGTACCATCTCCTGTATATAGCCGCCTCTCGTTTAGTTCTTGTAGTGTTTACTAGATGGTGGTACTTGTAGCTGATGATGAAAAGATGCAAGATGTTATAAACTAGAAAGCGGTACTTGTAGTTGATGAAAGACGCGGGATCTTATAAAATAGCAATGATGTCACATATGGCGCGTGTCATTGGTTGAAGGCAATCGTTCGATTTAGTGCGGCGACGTACGCTAGGGGTAGCGATGTAATAAAATCGAGTGGGCAAAATGTACAGAGGATTCATGGTTTACCAGGTTTACCTCCGGAGCTTCGCCCACTCATCATCATTCACTTCGTGGATATGGCGGCACTTTTTTCTCCCCTTTATTCCTTCCCCAGTGCAGGGTAGCAAACCGGATGTGCGTCTGGTTAACCTCCCTGCCTTTCCTTGCATTTTTATCTCTCTCTCTCTCTACACAGCTTTGCGTGTTGCCTCGAAGACTAGACATGGGTACTCCGCAAAGTGATTCGTTTGGCAAAATAGATACTTCGCTACTTCGCAAGGTTATGATGACTTATTGTGTGTGGACATCTCGCAACACTGCCGCACGAGGTGGTGAAAGAGGGGGCTTTATCAAGGGGGCTTATCAAGGGGGTTTATCAAGGGGGCTTTATCAAAGCCACTCCCCAAGCTTGCGCTGTCAGTCTGTGCTGGCGTTTGTTATCTGTCTTTAATGTCTTTAACGTGATGGTGTTTAAGCCAGAGCCCACAAAGACTTCACTGACAAACTCCCGCCACGGTAATACGTCAGTTAAATGCAGGAGACTAACAGAAGCTAGAAGAAAAAAGCTTGTTGATTTTGGAGGGCCTGGGAGGTATCTCTGTCCAAGATGGTATGGGCCGAGTACTCTACACGCTGCGCTACCAGCACACGTGTCCTAAAGGCTCACCGACTCGCCTTTTATTTTCGGTGATCTAGATATTTATTTCTGTTGGCTATCCGTCACGTTTCAACTATGAAGGACA
>NC_134705.1:161271253-161273753 GCF_043290135.1 Rhipicephalus microplus | reverse complement strand
ACTGAGCCTGCTACGAGACCGGAACGGACCTGCCTGCAGCATCCGGAGAGCTGACGACTGTGCTCTATAGTCGGGTACAACTTAAGAAGGCCGGAGAGGCCCCGCCCAGATGACCGAAGCACGGCAGCCAATTCGCTCCGCCACTAAAAAAATGGTCCAGCTCAAAAAAATTGTGACTGCATCTAAAACGTGTATTTGTTGGTATAAATAAGAATTGTGTATCGCGATGGGTGCTTTGGTAGAACTGTAATGATGGAAATGCTACAATACATGCCGCATCGAAACAGAAAAACAACTCTGTGACTTTATTTACAACGCTGTGCGTCGTCTGCTACGGAGCGAGATCGACGGCACCGAGCGTGTAATTTTAAAGCAGTCGCTGGTTTTGTAGCATAAGATGTACTTTTTTGTGTGTTTGCGCAAGTTTTTTTTTTGACAGGCGTCTTTTTTTGTTGCGAACGTGTAATCTCGTGAGTTCGCGCACGTTTGCGCATCATGGCATTTCGTGCTAGAGTTGTTAAACTAAACGAGTTGCGAAACTTCGTTCCAAATTAGGACACGCAGTTGGCCCAATTTTTTTGAAGTTAGCTTACGTTCGCGCTACCTGAGAGCGGCAACACTAAACACAAATAATGCGTTTAATAGTGGGCGTACGGATCAACAGGTGGCGCGACCATCTGCTCACTCCCGACAAGGGGGCCAGTGACATATTTAGGTTTCGATACATAGATCCTATGGGAAGTTTCGCAACTCATATGATTGAATAACTCTGTTCCTTGCATATTTTCCGCAATAGAACCCAGTGAGGTGACATCGGAACGCGATACTTTGTTGCCGTACGAGCCTTCTGTTGCCTCGATGGCCACATTACCAGTCTGTGAGTCAACGAACTTTATTCACAAATTGTCCTGAGGAGCCGATGCCCTTCAAGAGGGCGGGTTGGCTGCGGGCCGCACCCACGTTGGGACAGGAAGGGCATGTCCCTCCCCCAAACGGCGGGCCCAATAGACAGCCCGGATTTGTACCTCCCGGTCTGAGCTGGTGATTGAAGTCTTCCAGGCGTTTTCTGTGGTGAGAAGCTCGCCATCGCGCAGCGTCATTCATTGCCAGAGCATGTGCGATAACGTGCATCGTCTCTCATCGCCATGAGGGCAGGAAGGCTTTATGCTGTCCATAATCTTACTGTAAACTAAGGGCGATGAGTAAGTACCGGTTTGCAGCATTCGCAAAGTGATTGACTGGACCCTATAGAGTGGCGGGTGTGGGAGCGGGAGCCCACGCCTGGACAATTGCTGGCATATTTCGTTGAAGGTGAGGAACGAGTCAAGCTGCTGCAGACCTTCGGCCAAATTAGGGGCCGATTGCCCCTTACGGTGGGACAGTGCGCGTGCGCAGGCATGGGCAGACTCATTTGCATTAGGGATAACAGGGTGGACATCTTTGCCCATGTGGGCAGGAAACCAGGTGATGTGACCATCGATTGCAGTGCTATTTAAAATTTTGGTCTGAATATGGGCCGCCTGCACACAAACTGACCGTGTCATGAATGCCCGAGAGTCGGTGAATATGCACGTGCGCGTGGGCATAGCCACGGCTAGTGCTTTAGCAGTCTGCTCAGCCCTGGCCGGCGTGGTATCTCGAAGGGATGCTGCCGTGAGGAGTTTACCATCAAGATTAGTCACCGCAACCACGAAATTGGCTGTTCCAGGATACTGTGCTGCGTCAACGAACGCCACAAGTTCAGGAGTGGTTGCAGTGGAACTGATGAGTCACCAAGCCCTAGCTATCCGATGGCCTACATTGTAGAGTGGGTCAACGTTTCTTGGAATTTGTGATGCCGTAATCTGCTCCCTCAATTTAGCAGGGCATTGTACCTTTTTGTGTGTGACCAAAGTGGGCTCGCAGCCCAGGAACTCCAGGATGCGCCAGCCGGCTTCAAAAAAGGACAGTCTTGCAGCCTGAGCTGTTTGTTGCGCTTCTGCAATTGGCATCGCCTGTATACAAGCTTTCATGAGCGCGTCCGCGCAGTAATGTAGTTGTGGACGTCTTCATTATGAGCGAAGACTATGTCTATTTTTTTTTGTATTTCTCTGTCATAGTGCAACCCGTGAAAGCGTTGATCAATTAGCTGGAGCGGCGGATTGCAACTTTATTGCTGATGGTGAATTTCTACTCTTCCGAGTTTATCCGCAACCCATTGATTCTGATTGGTAACCATGGTGACGGTATTTACGGAATACCGCACACAACGCACAGACGAGGCTTTTCGTGGAGTTCAAATTGGGATAGGAATGTAGGGCCAGCGGCCGTGGTAGGGCACTAAAGTCAAGAGTGCCATCTCACTGAACGACGCCGATGGAGTGTCGCGAACAATTGGAGCGGCCATTTTGTTTGAGGTGTGCCAGAGCCGAAGAACACGCATTTTGATTTCTCTCTTCGCGATTGCTGTCGGCCCCAACGTCGTGAAGACGCGGCAACGTCATTGGATTGAGAAAGGGGG
>NC_134705.1:161188753-161266253 GCF_043290135.1 Rhipicephalus microplus | reverse complement strand
CTTTACTCCCTCTCACGACCCGCTCTCGACGGGAGACTGAGAGAGAAGGCGGGCGCGCGAGAGAGAGGGGTGCGCGCGCAGCTGCAGCGAGCGAGGAGAGCGGAGGAGCGAGCGAAGGGGGAGGGGGTATAAGGTGCGTCACTGACACCGATATCAGCGTCGCGTCCGTGGCTTATTCGGTAGAGTGTCGCGCTGCGGCCCGCCAAGTCCTCTTTCTTTTAAAGATAGAGAGAAGACTGCGGACGCCGCCGACGGCGGTGGATGGTTTGGGGTCGCTTATAAAGTGTATTCACACTTAATATATGACTGGTGCAAACGTGATAATCCTGACACGCGTATCGTGTAAGAACATGACAATAACCACGCTCATAGCGTGCTCGTGGTCGTTTCGCTTGCTCCACATATACTGAATTCGGTATCACGTAACGTGAATAGATGACGAAGGTAAACGACACGTCCAGTAATGATAATCACGATACGGAAGTCATGTACGGCATCATTTACCTCCACCTCGTAACGTTGTGCTGAATTTAAAATGACATATCAACATTTCTCATTCATGCTCCGAATATCATCGATTCCCACTGTGCGTGGGATCTGTTAATTTTTTTTTCGGTTGTAACCAAGAGTTTCATACAATAATAACTAGAGGGGAATCTGGCGCTAGTGTCCACGCGGGCTCCTTCAGCGGTGCTTGTACCCCCATGGGAATTATGGGAAGTACAGGCTTCGGATCCGCTTCGGATGGATTACGTACTCGAGATTCACGACGCTGCTTGTCTGAGTATAAAACAAAGTGATATGAAGTTATACTTAATTGAAGCTTGCTTCATATATCCGTACGCAAATTTTAATGCAAAAAGTTTTCGTGAACAGGCGGCTGAAGTGAAACTTAAGCAAATTCAACCACCAGGGTATGCATGAATCTATCGTTGCGTTCCGGATTTGGCATCAAGATTGAATGAATTATTTTAGGGGCAAAGCTCCTCAAGGTGTGGGTCTGTCCACTCTCCGATGGTGTATGTAGCCATTGGTGGTACATACCCGAAAGAGCGGTCCTTAGAATGTCCGCTGGATGGCGGCACTTGCATATGATGAATACATGACGAAAAGATGTCAGATGGCAGTACTTGGAGTGTTCACTAGATAGACGGATGGACTGCTGGACGCACAGACAGACAGAGGAGCGGACTCATGGACGAACAGAAGAATGGACGCATGGAGGCACGCATGGAAGGACGCATGCAGCGAAGGTCACACGGATGGATGGACACGGATGGACGCACGGACGGATGGAAGCAAGAACGAATGGGCGCACGAAAGCACGGACGCACTGATGAGCGCTTCGCCCCACTAATCATCATTCACTTCGTGGATATGCTGTGAGTTCTTCTTTTACAACATTTGAAAACAAACATGTTTGTTTTCTTCTCGAAAGTATGCATTGTCTACTTATAGAAATAACAGTACACTATTAGGTGAGAAACACTTATCGTTTCGTCTTCTGCGACGCTAACTGAGTCTGCCCCAGTGGTCTGCCCCCAACGCACCTCTGGTTTTGTTGTGAAGTCGAGTGAGCAGAGCTGGACGGTGCGTCTTCTTAGATTCGTCATCATTTGCAGTCGCGATTTAAAACGAGTTTAGGTAAGACGCGCTCGTGAAAAAAAAAAACGTGAACTCGATCCAGTATCCTGCACTGTCATAAGACCCGATCTATGCGCAGCGGTGAGTGAACGGCACTTCGTTTAAACTGCCAAATACGACTTGTAAAGGGCCAACGTCGCAGCAAATCAGGAGACCTAGTGGATGTCAGCCTCTTCGAACAACAAAGGCACTGCTTCAGCCTTTTTCACCGCACCCCACCACCCGCGCTGCGCGATGAACGAAACTGAAACTGTAGAAAAAAAACTCCCAAGCATTTCCCCGAGGGTGAACATGGTTAAGTGCGAATGCACGGGGTGATGCTATGAGGGGTATTTATTAATTCGCACTATTATATTTATTATTCACACTATGGTGCCTTTATGGTGTAATGGTTCCTGGGATTCGCGATTTGATCACATGGGGGAGTTTACGTTAACTCACTGGCGAATGCCAACGGATTTTAACTTTACTCCCCCTCATAGCATCACCCCGTGCATTCGCACTTAACCATGTTCACCCTCGGGGAAATGCTTGGGAGTTTTATTACTGATGATGATGATTAAAGTGTAATTAATGAATTTAATTGTTGTTTGTCATGAAACATTTGTACACAGATACATTATATACGAAGTATTATTTATTTACACTTCACGATTTTCGTACGATGCATAAAATGTACACATCGCGAGCGCGTCACACACACACACACAAACTACACTACAGATTAGCACCTATTCGTGTTATCGTTGTAGCTCACGGTTAGTACCAGTGCTTTGTGGAGGAGCGAGTGAAGGGGGAGGGGGACGCGTGCAGCGGCGTTAAAGATATAAGACGCGTTACTGACACCGATATCAGCATCGCGTCCGTGGCTTATTCGGTAGAGCGTCGCGCTGCGGCCCGCCAAGTCCTCTTTCTTTTAAAGATAGAGAGAAGACTGCGGACGCCGCCGACGGCGGTGGATGGTTTGGGGTCGCTTATAAAGTGTATTCACACTTAAAAAGAATGCAGACAGTTCGTTAGCTAACCCTATCCAATCCTGAACCTGTACTTCCCAGAATTCCCATGGAGGTACACGATCGCAGCTACAGATTCCTCTCTAGGTATCATGGTATGAAACTCTATGGTTGTAACCAAGAAGTTGCAACAGCACCGTGCTTCTAACTGAGGGTGTCGTCCTGGTTGCAGCTGACTGCAGCGGGTGTGCCCCTTTGGTAACAGTCGGACACGGGTCGGTCACGCGAGTACGTTTTGACCGCATGATTGGGACCACGCAATCATCGCAACTATACTCTCGACAGCAGACGACTCTCCACTAGACTACGCAGTCGGCAATTTCAAGAGCATCTCGCGTGGTTCGTATTATGTCGTACCAACTGTACAGAAGCAATCTAACTAAAACCGTCGCGGAGGGTGTTTCCAGAAACTTCTTTAGGCAACAGCGTATACGCGGAAGCGTTATTTGGAAGGGGACACCACCTTGAACTGAAATAGGGGCCAGGCATGCTAAATAGTCATTTCGTGCTCTATATAATATAGAGAAAAAAATTGCCCTGTATCTGCATGTTAATCTGCAAATGTTGTCGAACGACGATAGTCTTGCGTGTGGAGAGAGTGAACAAAACATTTCTTTGATGGTCTGCGCAAGAAAATAGGTGAATCGTATTCTGGAGGCGCTGCGTTAGAGTGCCTCGAGCGTGCAGCGGAGGCGAACGAGCGCATCAAGTCACGTCACACGTGAGGCATGAGCGCCATCTTGCAGTTTTCTTGAAAAACAAAGCGCGTGGCTCTGAGACGGGTGTGCGTGCCCGTCTCAGAAGTGATAAGGTGTAGAACGTAAAGTGACAGTAGGTGCCACCACCGTCTCGTCTTAGCAAAGCGTTGGAAACAATCGCCTTTTCGTGCAAGCGTTTCATGGTCAGCGCTGCGTGATAAGCGCCACGGTCCTTAAATTTACATATGTATGCCTTTTCTAGTATACGCACATGCAGAATATATACGTGTTGCTGTGGTGCCACAGACATGCACAATAATTGCTTTTTAATTGATGATTGCACAAGTATGAACGCTAAACCTTGAGCAACATTGGTGGGCGCTGCGTATGGGGTCGGCCGTTTCAAGTACCTGGTGCCGTTAAGAGTGGACAAACAGACAATTGCACGGGCAGACAGACCAAAAGTTTTGCGTCGAAGGTCCCTAAGAAAGACTGTCGTCTTTAAAAGACTATCATCTTTAAAAACTTTTGAGAGAGGGCATGTACCCGATGTGCTAGCCCCTGACTACGCCACTGTCTTTGGGGTGTTGCTGTTTTATAAGTGGTGAAGTTAGTCGGTGTAATATCTATCAGACTTCAATAAAAAACCGCAGCATATCCACGGACTGAGCGATGATAAGTGGGGTGAAGCGTCCGTCAGTCCGTTCTTGCTTCCGTCCGTCCATGCGACCGTCCATTCGTCCGTCCTTCCGTGCTTCCGTCCATCTGTGCGTGCGTCCGTCCGGGCATCTGCCTGTCTGTCCGTGCATTCGTCCGTGCGTCCATGTAGTGAACACTCCGAGTGCCGTCATCTCGCATTTTTCATCATATATTCATCATATAGAAGTACCGCCATCCAGTGGACATTTCAAAGACTAAACGAGCTGCAGATACATACATACATAAATACATACATACATGCATACATTACATAGTTACATTACATACATACATACATACATACATACATACATACATACATACATACATACATACATACATACATACATACATACATACACACACACACACACACACACACACACACACACACACACACACACACACACACACATACATACATACATCACGGACGCACGACCCACGGCATAGGGAGCTTCGCCTGTAAAATATAAGCAGCTTGGTTACATCAGAAACATCTCAGTCAGTGAAAACGTGTCTATGTCCTGACCCTGTGTCCATGACGCAAGCTTCGGGCGTGCACGTGAGAGAGCTTTTCGCGAAGCATTTCGAACAAGCGGCGTCGTCTCACTTTCAAGCACATTCCCGAACCCGCAAGCTGTGGTACGCGACAAAAGAAACAGTTGGTAGCATACTTTTTCTCGCGTATATACGTACATTTTGTAAAATTCAGTGTTAACAAGTGTTGCCTGTACCTGGACGCTGGAACAATTGGGCACGATGCGTCATCTACTCCGCCGATTTGTGGTGGTGACGACGCATCGCTTATTGTACGAGTTCTTTTACACGAATTGAATGGAAAAAAAAACAGGAGGCGGAGAACTGCCATTAAAAAAATTCGATGGGTCAAACTGCTTCGTGTGCAGTAGCAGCAATAATGCAAACATACGCTCGTTCGTGCATTCGTTTAAGATGGCTTGAAGGTAAAAGCGATCTTTTATTGTTCAGTCAATCCTCCCTTACTCTTACGAAAGCGTTCTTCACCTAACACGGTTTTGAATTGTCACCAGGACTGCAGGTGTTGGACGCTTTCTGCACCTTACCTGGTTTTGCATGGCCTCCGTGATCGGTCCACCTTTGACCAAGGGATGGTGTCACATGATGCCATCGTCACGTGACGTGACGGCGTCATACCGTGTCGTCATCAGCATCACCCGCGTTGACGCCGATGGTCAAGTTTCGAGTTTTGTGAGGCGTCGAAAGCTTTCGCCTTAAAAGTAGGCTAGCAGACGTGGCGATTTTATGACCCAATGGCAGTTTATACCTGACAAATTTCGTGACTCATACCGAGTGATGACGTCACAGATGGAGAGTTTTGTGACGTCATCGTGATGTCACAAGATCACGTATTCGATTGACGTCGTCGATACCTGGCCGCGCGTTACCACTGTTAGGCGAAAAAAAATAGCAGTGGCTTCACTAGTATATATGTAGCGTGAACTACAAACGGGCGAACAGACGGACAAACAGACGGGCGGTCGGACGGAGGAACATGTGTACGGACGGACGTACGGACGGACTGACGGACTAGACAGCAAGCCCACGTGGTCAAGCGCCAGCGCACTAGTGATACGTCACTTCAGGAGCTTGCAGGCCTTCTCCGGCGTTCGCAGCTGTACGCCGTATGACGTAACTGCTGCTCTGGCATGCGGAAAAAATGCTCTCGATGAACTACGCGGAACTGCTGAACCGCGGCCAGAGTAGCTCACGCTACAGAAGCTTCAGAATATGGGGGAGGGGGGGGGATGAACAGGAACACTGCAGTTTACTGAGAATATCAAGGTAGTTTACTGTGGGCCTCTGGCACTTCGACTTCGCCAGAAGCTTGGTCCCCGATTGCATATACTTTACGCACTATAAAGACTGTTGCAGGCTCTTGCCTTGAAATGTTACAGAGGGCGTAATATGCTGCCATTTTTTAATAACATTTACTCTTCACAGCGAAGATGTTAAAGCTGGCCACAGTCTGCCCAAAGCGAACAGAAAAAACCTTCGGGCAGGTGTGCGCCAGAGAAATCGGGCAAGCTTATCTACCGAGTGCAGCAGATGCGAGCACTAAACTGAGAACGCTCTCGGTGAACTGTAGCACGTGAAAGACATGAAAGAGAGTGAGGGAAGCATACACGAAATGGGGAAGAAACACATAACGCAGAAGACAGAGAACAGAGAATCGGACAGAAATAAAGATAGATAGATAGATAGATAAATATATAGATAGGTAGATAGATAGATGAAGCGACAAATAGAGAGATGAGAGATAGAAACATAGAGAAGGAGAAAGATATAGAAAGAAACGGACACACGCAAAAAAAAAAGAATTCAAGAAACCGAGAGAAAGAGAAAAAGAAAGAGGGCAAGAAAGAAAGAGAAATATAAAAAGAATTCACGAAGGGCGCCCTAGCTCCGCTCCTTCAACACTTAATTTTTCATAGGAATTGACGTGGCGTTTGACGTTACACAATTATGAAAGAACGGACAGTTTTGTCGCTCACTCGGCGCATAAACGCTTACGCAACTAAACCAAAATCAGGTATGCGTATGGGACTCAACATATCTTATTGATGGCGTTTGACGTCTCAGAACCACGATATATGGTTTTTGATAAAGGCTATAGTGGAGGGTTCCGGAAATTTTTTTACCGTTCATGGTGTTGTTAGACGTGCACTATCATCGCACAAAACACAGGTGCTGTAGCATTTTCGCCTCCACCGAAACGCAGCAGCCGCGACCTGGATTCGATCCTGCGGCGCGCGAGTCAGCGGCCGAGTGCCGTAACTACTAGATCACCGTGGCGGGTAGTATCAACTGTACATTGTTAGAACTGAACAATGCTTTAACTGCTTTCTGCGCGTATAGGTACCAGCCGCACGGTATTTTGCGATGATATCATTTCACACAAATGTACGTACTGCGTACGTTCTGGGTTCTTCGATAGACTGGGGCCGACAGTATATGCACAGTTTCGAGAACATCTGTGATTCAGAACGCCAAGATATATGCGTCATTATAAAAAAAAAAGAAGAGAAAAACAGCGAGAATCTCGGCATTGTGCGTATGCAACTTGTTACTGGAAGCCTGTGTTGTAACACATTGCTTGGGTGCCTTTCAAAAAAAAAAAAGTTCACAAAAACCTTGTGTCATATTGTTAATGCTACATTCACAGGGTTATTAGAATGGGTATACCGAGAATAACAGTTGAAAGACTAGTTTCTTGTATGGATCGTGCGTTGGCAGTTGTGTGCACAGAATAATGCACCTACGTATGCACTGTCGTCGTGAACTCGAATTCAATTCGGACCAAACTACCACGCGCTTTTAAATATAAAAAAGCATTTCTTTGCGTACTGCAAGCGCTTTAGTCGTCTGTCTGCGTATCTATCTATCTATCTATCTATCTATCTATCTATCTATCTATCTATCTATCTATCTATCTATCTATCTATCTATCTATCTATCTATCTATCTATCTATCTATCTATCTATCTATCTATCTATCTATCTATCTATCTATCTATCTATCTATCTATCTATCTATCTATCTATCTATCTATCTATCTATCTATCTATCTATCTATCTATCTATCTATCTATCTATCTATCTATCTATCTATCTATCTATCTATCTATCTATCTATCTATCTATCTATCTATCTATCTATCTATCTATCTATCTATCTATCTATCTATCTATCTATCTATCTATCTATCTATCTATCTATCTATCTATCTATCTATCTAATCTAGCCGCCTACGTCTGGGTGCTCTCATGATTACCCCTTAACTTCGGGTACACCAAAATTAGTACGGGAGGGTAAAATGGTTTGACGTGTATACGACGCGCTGGTCATGACATGAGTAATGTCACAGTCCTGTCGCGTGACTCGTCAAACACTTTCCAAAGAAAAAAAAAAGCAGTGGCCCATACCCGGGGGCGGGTGTGCGCCACAGGTGATAGACATTTTATATCTACCCAGAAATGGCTTACCGGAAATCAATTAGCCGATGATGCAGCCCGCTCAGCCCATGAAGAAACCCGTGTAGTTCCGATTCCTCTATCAAGGAATGATGCAGCAAGACAACTTTACCTGCTGGCTCGAGATCTCACACGCACGTTCTGGTCGTCTACCAGCTTCCAAAGGTGTCAATTTTATGAACTGGATCCTTCGCTCAAGCTAAAGCTACCATCACAACTTTCCCGCTCCGATGCGACACTGTTATGCCGCCTTTGGTTGGGTGTTGCATTTACAAATGTGTTCTCCTTTTGCATTGGTATGGCAGACACTCCTACATGCGACTACTGCGGAGTTGAAGAGACCATCCATCGAACACGTCCTGTGCAGCTGCGCTTGCTATGACACACACCAATGCCAGCTACGGATGGTTTTGAATCGACTTTAACCCGGACCATTTTGTGTGCAGAAGATACTAGGACCTTGGGCATCTGCCTCAGTTGCGCAGAAAGCAACTAAAGCACTGCTACTTTACCTAAAGCCAACAAACCTGAGCGACCGCCTGTAGACTGTGTGTGCTCCCCGAGTGTGCTCGTGATTGTGTGTACCTTCTCATCTTTCTGCAACCTCTTTTCTCCCCTTTATCCCTTCCCCAGTGCAGGGTAGCAAACTGGATGTGCGTCTGGTTAACCTCCCTGCCTTTCCTTGCATCTTTATCTCTCTCTCTCTCCCTCTCCCAGAAATGGCGAGAACACACAGGGGTACTTTTAGCACTTGAACGTTAGGAAAAACATGACATAGGGAGAGTTGACGGGACAAATGCAAAGAATAAATGCCAGTGTCCCAGCAATCAAACCCTATCATTTTGCGTGGTAATCAAGTATTTTCCCACAGAGCCGCGCTAGGTCTCGGAAATTGATTGATATGTGGGGTTTAACTCCCAAAACCACCTTATGATTACGAGAGACGCCGTAGTGCAGGGCTCCGGAAATTTCGACCACCTGGGGTTCTTTAACGTGCACCCAAATCTGAGCACATGGGCCTACACAACATTTTCGTTTCCATCGGGAATGCAGCCGTCGCAACTGGGATTCAATCCCGCGACCTGCAAATCAGTAGCCGAGTACTTTAGCCACTAGACCACCGTGGCGGGGCTAGGTCTCGCAAATACTTTTCAAATAGACCCTAATGTTCATGAAATTTCAATTGTGGTTGCAGTGCTGGCTGTGTTATTTTACAAACTTTACATGTGTAGTGCTTTGATACAGCCGTGAAATCGGGTTAAGATAAACTGTAGTTAGGTGCCATACGCTGAAGGTGATTAATCTATCAGTGTCCAGGGGTACCATTCTCGCGAGCAGCAGCGCTTCATATCAGCTTACAGCTTCTGGTGTTCCTAATATCCATGTTACAGTTGGTATCGTCACAAAAGTGCGAACAACTGGTTGTGTAAACATCTACAACTGCTCAACACATAGCTTTACGTGTCACATTTGTACACATATTTTGAGTCATTTCATAACTTGTCGCTCAATAAATAAAATGCAACACAGTCACTTTGCCTCCGCATGCTTCGCATAACGTCGATTCTCAAGGTACGTGGGATGTGCCGAATTTTAAAAATTTTTTTAAAGCGATGCTTGTAATAAAGTTTCAGAATATGAGTGAACCTTTTCTGAGTTATAGATTTCAAATGACGGCGGTACAATTCGCGAAAAAATCCAGCGCCTGTGTATGTACCGAAACTCGGGTGTATAGATAAACAAGACCCCCGAATGTGTGCCGGTATAGAGTGCGTGTCTGTACGCGCGCGCCGTTTTACAATAGACAGCGTTAGAACAGCGCCCGCGAGGCTTTCCGTTTGTGTTGCGCATGCGTCATACGCCGCCCTCTTGCGGGATCCCGTTAAGTGACGCCCGCAACGCGACGCCCGCAAGCTTTGCGTACGGTATTCACAGACTCCTTAACGACTGACGCTCTCTCGATCGCGGGTCTTTCAGCGATAAGCCGATCAAACGATCATCCGGCGATCAATGCAGTAAGCGACGCGGGCCAACTACTGACATTGCCAAAACAGTGGTGGCTACACAATGCCAGATAGAAAGCACTTATTTTTAGACCGTCCTGTGCATTATGCCGTCCTGTACAATATACAGCACTGCACATTATGACAAGGAACGCTAAGGAAGGAGGCTAACCCGCGCATGCGCCCCGCCACAGTGGTCTAGTGGCTAAGGTACTCGGCTACTGACCCGCAGGTCGCAGGTTCGAATCCCGGCTGCGGCGGCTGCATTTTCGATAGAGGCGGAAATGTTGTAGGTCCATGTGCTATGATTTGGGTGCACGTTCAAGAACCCCAGGTGGTCGAAATTTCCGGAGGCCTCCACTACGGCGTCTCTCATAATCATTTGGTGGTTTTGGGACGTTAAACCCCACATATCAATCAACAACCCCCGTATCCACAAACGCTCCTCGACTCGACTTTCACTCTTCACTTGGCAGAGTTGAGCACTGCACCGCTGCTCGGCTGATAATGACGCTGATCTACTAAAAAAAATAGCAGCAAATTATCACCGATATGCAGTGGCTTGCCCTGCCTAGAGATGGCGCTCCTATCGGCTTTCTCGAGTGAAGGTGGAGCGTTGAGTGAAGGGGCGTTTTAGAATACGGGGGTAAGCCTCTTGCGAAGTTGAGTCGACACTTGCAATCCAACGCACGCGACCATAAATTCACGCCGATGGCGTGATGGGCATTGGCGGAACGTGTTTTTTCCTCGAATTATATAGTGTACGCACTACACCGAGTGCTTCTAATAAGTAGGCACTCGAAGAAACGCGATATTCAGCTTTATCATTTTTTTTTGTTTTGACTGAGTGCGTGTGTTTTTATGTGGTTTTTTACACACGCCACGCCCGCATACGTTAAGCGCTCCAGACGCGTAAGATGGTGCGTTTTATATAGTGAATGCGTCACTCGTAGGAGCCCCTTTTCACGATCGAGTCACCTCTCAGTGCCCAACATTCTTCGTAGAAGTAAATCGGTATGTGGGAGGCAGCATTCAAGAGATGAACATTCTGTAGTTAAGATGTAAAAAAATAATTATAACACTTGGACGAAAAATCTCTGGATGCGTTCAAGTAACACTACAGAAAAAACGATTTGTTTCCGCATCGGTGCTCTTTCGATTCGCGAGAAAACGCTCGGTGAGCGATAAAACGCGCAAAAATAACGTGCGGTAGTCGACGCCTTGTCGAATTTCGCGCATCAGTCGTGATGACGTCACAGATATTGACGGCGTCTACTAGTTTCCATCTATTGCTCCTAAACTACTAATTGGTAAAAAAAAATGAAGTAGATAATGCTCTGAGAACGCCGGAGATTTAGCGTAACCAAGTTTCAGAAAAGTTCATGGAGTCAGTGTGGCTGAAATAGGAATAAAACATCTTGAAACCTGTGACGTCACGTGCGGAGATCTCGGCGGAAAATTTCAAACGGGAAACTTTGATCTTCATTTTATCTTCCATTAATGAACCTATGGTGGTGAAATTAATGACAGAAGAGTTTCAGGGATGACATTTACCAGTCTAAACTGGTTCGTTGTTTCAATTTGGTGTAATTTGAAGTAAGACTAAAAAGTGCAATAATAAACTACTATTAACATAAGTTATACACTACTGACTTACGAAGAGCATGTGTAGTTTGGGTGACAGCTATTGTAACTGTTCACGTAAGAGTCACACAAGGTAACGTTTGCACACTGGCTGTGGCATATAGCTAACTATATATATATATATATATATATATATATATATATATATATATATATATATATATATATATATATATATATATATATATATATATATATATATATATATATATATATATGGGAAGGAAGTGTATACATAAGGGCTCGTTTTTCCGTGTTTTGACACAGTATTAATGAGATCTAACAGACAGTAATGCCAAGGAATGTACAGGGGAAGTTATTAGAACCAATGGAATGTAAATAAGAAAGAAAAGTGGGTGAAAAAATAACCAGCCGGGAGCAGGAATCGAACCTACGACCTTCGAATAACGCGATCGAACGCGTTATTTGAAGGTCGTAGGTTCGATTCCTGCTCACGGCTGGTTATTTTTTCACCCACTTTTCTTTCTTATTTACATTCCATTGGTTCTAATAACTTCCCGTGTACATTCCTTGGCCTTAATATATATATATATATATATATATATATATATATATATATATATATATATATATATATATATATATATATATATATATATATATATATATATATATATATATATATATATATATATATATATATATATACATTCTGTCAATAGGTATCTGCTCTCATAACAATCAAACTAAATAACACATGTTTACTAGTACGTTCACTGCCCCACTTAGTGCTGCAAACGCTGTTATAAGTCAAAACACTTATTTCATTCAATCGAAAATGAAGTATTGTGCTGTCTACAGATTTCGCAAGCAGTTCCAGGCTTCCAGACAACGTTTCGTAAACGCTCTTCAGCATTTATCGTTATATAGGCACAAACCTTGCCTTCGCGTGAGTAGTATGAGATGTGCTTTCTGAAAGACGACATAAAAAGAGAAAAAAATTGTTTGCTTCATCATGGGCTAGGTAGAGTGTATTTGTCGTCGCAAACACGTACAGAGCAACTTGAAGTTGATTTGCCTGTTTTTTTTGTGTGTGTTTTGATAAGCAGCTCGTGTTTTTTGCGCAGGATAAGTTTAGAGTGGTTCACTATAGCCAACGCAAAATTTAAATGAAGTCGCTTTTACGAACCGCTCGCTTCTTGCATATAAGAGATGGAAGTAGTAACTTGCGAGCGTTTCGTAAACGTCGACGGCGCGAGTGGCTATATAGAAAGGGAAAAAAAAGATAAACGCGAAAAGTCAGACCTCCTGAATGCTGCGTAACGCAAGCGTTTTCAAACAGACGCCGCTGCTGCAGCCTTCTGCCACGGCCGCTGTGCTTCTGCTCTGTCTTGCGTTTTGCCATAATACATACAGCAGCAGACGACGTGCGTGGGACGCGGCATATAGCATACGACATCACGCGAAGAGCAGACGATAGGCAACTTAAGCCTCGTCCGAAAAGGCAGACAGACGAGTTTTTACGATGTGCACGATGTTTCTGTATTTCTTGGAAAACTCGTAAAGCTACATAATGAAGAACTCTACTGGTCCAATTTGAAGTCATGGAGGTCGACAACGTAGCGCGTTTGCAACAATTTACGAAGTAAACATTTAAAATTTACCAAATAAATTTACCATGCGCGAAGAATGTGTGCATATTGATGGCAGAACGCTGATACATAATTAGCTATAATTTGTAACTTGGGAGATGTGAACGCTAATATTACTTAGGGACCACAACTCCACACATTGAGGAAGAAAGCCAAATAACCCAAGAAACTAGAGTGTCACGATCAGAAGGCAATGTTTTAGAAGTTTCGTTGGACATAGCCAATTTCAAATTTTGTTTCGTTTAGGACATTCAGGCCGACAAGGGTTTGCAATAAACATTTCCAACAAAAGCAAATAACTAAACGAAAAAAAACAAAGGGTTTACTGGAACTCGAGGAATGTTGTGACGAATGTTGTACTCACAGTGTGTGACCAGGGTGGTTACAGGAAGCAAGGCTTATTATGTATTACTCCACAAGCAGACCATCGACGTCACTGTAGCAGACGACGCGCCAAGAACGAAGCGGATGACGATGCGTCTGTTCGCCCGTCTGCCTTTCCACCGCAGTGCGCAGACGACGTTTCGAAAAACGGAGAACACTCCAGCGGGCCTTCACTTCAAGCCGCGTGAAACGCAGCTTGGCCGCCGTTGGAGCATCACCGCGTTCCAACTTAGCGAGCGACGCGACATTGAAAAGGCGACGAAATGTTTCTGCTTTCTGCGCGTCGTTGTGCTTGAAATATGCAAGAGATGCGTAACACGTGAACGACCAGAAGTGTGGGAGAGAGAAGCAGACGTACGCACGAGACACTGAAATGCCATCGCCCTTTTCTTTTTGTCTGCTTTTCTTTTGTCTTCGTCGTCTGCTATTTTTTTTCGCCCTTTTTGCTTTGTCCGTTTGGAGTGAAATAAAGAGATAATGCTCTCGCAAGACTGCGCACTATGCATCGATGTGACAGAGAGAGAGAGAGAGAAGGGGGGGGGGGACAGTGCCGAATTCTCGGATTCGTGGTTGTACGAAAATGCGCGCTTGCGTGCGCCCTTTTCTGCCCCGCGGCAGTATTGCAGCTGCACTATAGACCTTATCGGTCACACATTGCGCAAAGAAAAAAAAATAAGGCGTATAAACGATTTCAATCTACGGAGTCCCCTTTCTTTCTCTCACTGCTTTTCGCTTCTTCTGCGCATTCTATCTTTTTCGATTCAGTCTTTAGAGTCAAGTGTCGGGAGGTCGAAGTGCCCGAAGGATATTGCGACAGGAGGCCGATGTTTCGCAGAGAGGAGGCAAGAAAGGTGTGCCGTGGCTCACGACAAGATAAAAGAGACTCTTGATAAGATATACAACAACGGGTGGAGCTTCAAGAATGAAGCAATACCTTCCATATAATAATGTGCAGCCTCAAGCAAGTATGTGGTGCGCCGTTACATATATTTCCGTTGCTGGCATTGATGTCGTCTGCTCCTTTGTGTTCTGTTCTTTGTAAACTGCTACACAGTAACGTACCTAAAGTTTTTCTTTTTTTTGACGGGCGGAAGGTGAGAGGGGGGAGTTTAACCACACTTTAAGTATGTTCGTGTGAGCGTTTGTATTTGTGCTTGTATATAAAAGCATGGAAAACTGAAAAAAATTCGGAACATAACTGCACCCTTCTCCTCCCCTCACGTATCTGCAAACCTCCCGAGTAGCCAGAAAGGATAGATCTTGAAAGATTGCCAGATAGATAGGTAGTTAGCTGTAGTTAGAATGGGTAAATGGATGAAAAAAAAATATTGACGAAAGGAAAGGTGGGGTAGTAATAACCGCAGCAAAAATCTGGTCTGCTACCCTGCAATTGAAGTGGGAAGGTGTTGTGGAGTGGAGCAGACAGACAGACAGACAGACAGACAGACAGACAGACAGACAGACAGACAGACAGACAGGCAGACAGACAGACAGACAGGCAGGCAGGCAGGCAGGCAGGCAGGCAGGCAGGCAGGCAGGTAGGTAGGTAGATAGGTAGGTAGGTAGGTAGGTAGGCAGATAGATAGATAGATAGATAGATAGATAGATAGATAGATAGATAGATAGATAGATAGATAGATAGATAGCAAGTGTTAGTATAGGAGTTCGAGTGTTTGTATATTGGTGCGTACTGACCTAGATGACGCACGTAGCCTATTTTAACGAGATAGCGTTAGAGAGCTCGTGTTGCGGAAATTCCGCCGCCGCCGTTGGCGTCGGCACCGTTGGTTGTGAGCGAAAAATCGTCCGTGAGCAAAAAAATCGAGAAAAAATCAAACAAAATAAAGAATAAAATTTTCGGCCCCATCAAGGATTCATCCTGGGGCGTTCACATGGAAAGCAGTTGTCCTACCACAAAGCAACGATGTTACTTCCAGCTGCTTCGGGAAAAAGAACCCTACATAAACGCCATGTTGTGGAAGGAGTCTCCTTGACGCATTTTGTTTCGACAGATGTCACGAGGAAAAAGAGCCCATTCGGCGATTTGTAGGCGCATTTTGGATGCCATCAAACTACGTCGAAAAATGCCGGGATGGTGCAGCCATCACTGCCAATATTACACAGGAACTTTCAAACAACTCTAAAAATGGACAACATTGTCTATTTTTTAGAAACCATATCATACCTTTCCAGATGCGTTGATCAAGCAAACAGCAAACGCTAAGTAATGTGCTGCCATCTGTGAGGCATCGTGAGACTCTTTATGGCCTTCGAGATGGCGAGCGCGTGGCGTGCGTCTTGGAGGTCATGCGACTCTTGCTTTAGATCAAAATACCTGTATGTACCATTCGCGCGCACGGGCGTGTGTTTGTGTGCCATCTGTGAGACATTGTGAAAAACGTGTCTCGACTCGACTACAGCAGAGTGCCGTTCTAGCAAAGGGAAGTGGCCACACTGCACAGTCACTGCATGATACGCCGCGCTTGCGTGCGCGCGCGTTTGTGTGCGTGCTTGCGTGTGTGTGTGTGTGTGTGTGTGTGTGTGTGTGTGCGTGTGTGCGTGTGGGTGTGTAACAAAACATATTAAGTATGCACTTAGTGGTTGAAGGGCGCACCAGGGGCCGGATTTCACTTATATATAATATTCAACTCTTAAAGGCGAAGCCTAAGGGTCCCCCAATTTTTTAAAGATCAGCTTCAGCACCGCCATATCGAGCCGCTAACTGGTCATTTCGCATAGTGAATAACTCAGTGAACACCGTCATGGAATAAGCATGAACATGAAAACGGCCGAGTTGCTGAACTCGACGTTTGGCTTATAAAAAAAGAAAAAAAAAGATTCGTTTGACGGATCATGATGACGGCGTCCGAGTGTGAAAACTAAAATAAGCTATACGCCCTTGCCTGTGACTCACGTATTTGCTTTATTGAAACGAAGTTTCGCCAGCGGGTTTTCTTGGAAGTGCTATGGTCAGAGGAGGCGGGATGCTTTCGAGCGTGCGACCAAGCGGTTTCGACCTTATAGGCAAACAGGACACGGGTCGATGATCGATTCGAATTGAGCGTGTCAGTCGCCCGGAGAACGTATTGGCCTGTATCGCGGCGAGGTGAGGTAACCGCGAGAAGCGTATGCACTGTATTATTCAGGACTACGGGACTCACCTCCTCGCGGCGTTTTGCGTCATCGGCGTGACGTAGTGTATACGTCCATCCTTCGCAACTAGGTAGATGAACGAATTAATATTGATTTGATTTGATTGATATGTGGCGTTTAACGTCCCAAACCACCATATGATTATGAGAGACGCCGTAGTGGAGGGCTCCGGAAATTTCGACCACCTGGGGTTCTTTAACGGGCACCCAAATCTGAGCACACGGGCCTACAACATTTCCGCCTCCATCGGAAATGCAGCCGCCGCACCCGGGATTTGAACCCGCGACCTGCGGGTCAGCAGCCGAGTACCTTAGCCACTAGACCACCGCGGCGGGGCGAACGAATGAATATTGGAGAGGTCTGTCTATACCAGGCGGGAAGTTCAGCAAGCACGCTACTCGGGATGTTTGCGGTAAGAATATGATACGTGCAATGGGTGACAAATACAAACACGGTAACACAAAACACACGCGCTATACTCGACGTATGGAAGGCAACGGTTATCAGCGTGCATGCGCACAGCGCCTATGCATCAATGGCGACTTTGCACAGTGTTGCATCTTGGGCGGGTACGTTTTGGTTCATGATAGCGTCTAGTACAGCGGGCGAATATCGAAAAAAAAAGGATAGAATATAAAATGTGTTGGGAAGTGTTTTCAACTCTACACATGTAAAACTTGGGTAGGTGTGAAGCATCAGATGTGCGCCGGCGTTGTGTTTCTCTACCACAGTGAAATATCTACTGCTTTACGCGCCGACTGTCCACAAAGGCATCATCACTTTGCAGATTAGTTTCAAGTAGCGTTTTTTTTTCCCCTAAATAAATGACATTTCCGTAGTGATGCACGTTTGCGTTTCTGCTTTTTAGGCAATATTTTAGGCAATAACGACGAGCTTTTGAATCATAATAATATGTATAGAACGGAGTAACGAGATTTACTAAATTTTTGTGGTGCATATCCGTTATGTGGTGGACGGTGATGACGACATGACACGTCGACAAACCGAGATTGAACCGCTGAAATCCCGGCTGCGGCGGCTGCATTTCCGATGGAGCCGAAAATGTTGTAGGCCTGTGTGCTCAGATTTGGGTGCACGTTAAAGAACCCCAGGTGGTTGAAATTTCCGGAGCTCTCCACTACGGCGTCTCTCATAATCGTATAGCGGTTTTGGGACGTTAAACTCCATATATAAATCAATTCACGGGTGCTCTCGTGGTCACCCCCTTAACTTAGCGTGAACCAAAATTAGCATGGGATGGTAAGATGGTTTGACAAACATGACCCACTGGTCAAGACATGAAAAATCTCATAGTACACCCGCGTACGTGGTCAAACACTTCCCGTCAGACAGCGGCACATACCCATGGGTGGGTATGTACCGCTGGTATGCGGTTATGTGCCACAGATGATTGACACTTAGTATCTACCTAGGAGCGATAAGAGCACATATGGGGAATTTCAGCACATAAGCGTTAAGAAATACCCGACATCGGTAGCGTCGACCCAACGATGGTGTAGAATAAATGTCAGTGTTAGGAAAAACCGGACATATGCAGCGTTGCCCCCCCCCCCCCCCTATGAATTCAAATAGTGAATTTCAGGGTCCTAGCAGGAATCGAACACAAGCATTCTGCGTGGCAGTCAAGCATTCTACCACAGAGCTACGCCATATCTCGGAACTACTTTTCAAATAGACGCTAATCTTCGTGAAACGTCAATAGTGGTTGCAGTGCTACCTAATGTTATAAAAATTACATATGTACTACTTTTATACAGCGGTCACGTGGGTTAACGTCAATTGTGGTTAGTTGCCATGCTGTGAAGTCGATTTATGTAGCAGTGTCCCGGGCCAGCGTCTCCGCGAGCATCAGCGCTTCATATCAGCTTCTGGTGTTGCTAATACTCATGTTCCAGTTGACATTGTTGCGCAAGTGCAAACAACTGGTTATATAAACATCTGCAACTCTTCGCCATATGTATGTGCGTGCAACATTGTACATATACTTAGCGTCATTTCATGACGAGTGGCTCAATAAAAAAAATGATTGCAACTAGGTCACCTTCCCTCCACATGCTTCGCATAACGTCGATTCCCACGTACGTGGGTTCTGCCGAATTTTTATTTCGCACTCGTGCTCCCGGAGTCGCCGCTGATTGTGAAGCGAAATTTGTTAGGGCTAGGGTGCTGTCCATAGACACACCAGCGATTTTTAAGTGCGGGATGAAGTCTACACTTTACAAACACAAAAGCATCGCTAGTTTTTCGGGTTATCCAGGCTTCGCCATACTCCATATAGCTGGGAACAGAATGGACGCTTGTTCACTATGTCGCGACATGCTTGTAGATTTATCGCAAATCGTACTCGTACGAAGCGCTATCCGGTACAGGAACTCTCATGGAAACGATGACCGCCAGCAGATGCTATAGCGTCTGTGAGCTTGTGGTCCTTCACGTTTGCGTTAAAAAACAACTCGCTCTCGAAATTTCGTGAGAAGGGAGTTCATCCACTTAATCCCATTCTTCGAAGGCATATTCCTGGAGTGCTCGAAGATGACCTTTCGAAAGTAGGTGTGCGCAGAAAGAGGTGGGGGGTGGGGGCAGACGGAGAGGTGTTTTAGCGTTTGTTTCGGATAAAATAATCGCTCGCTACGAACCACGTGAGCTGATTTCGTCAGCCTACAAGGGTCATAGTGGTTAAGGGGGAATGCTGAACTTTTGCTGAACTTCCTCTTGCGACATAGTGGTAGCACTCCACACGTACGGAGCCACATGAAGACGAATCCGTGTACTATATACCCATCGTTCCCATCATGAAGCGTCGTGCTTTGCAGATCCCATAGACAGCGCCAGATTTCTCTCCAGTGTGCTATAATGAAAGTATGGTTTCGTTTACAACAGTTTAGTCTGACAATGATATAGCGTACTTGTTAATGCCAATTTCGACCCACGTCACGTCGCGTCTTATTGCGTCAACTTTCGCACCTGCTGCAGCTATCTCGAAGGGCGCTTGGTTGTCTACAGACTTGATCTTGCGGACGTGCTCAAGGAGAAAGTCGCGTTGCGCAACGAGTTTGTGTCTGCAGTAACATGATCTAGATTCCGCGATGTTGCGTGGGTGTATATGTATCGACATGTTCCATCTGTAATTCGAGTCAAAGCCATATCTCAAGCCGCACATCCGCCCCGCGGGTGCCGTTGCCTTCATATACCGCAGCGAGCCAACGGGCCTTTTGAATTCGAGGAGACGAGAAGCTGTAGAAGCCGCAGGAAACGATAATAGCACGCAAGACTTCGGGGGGCGGGAACAGACGATGCGTGTATGAAAGTATATAGAGCAATAGAGAATAGCAAAAAAGAACGGCCATGTCTGTGTAATGAGCAGAAGAGCACAAGGAAGAAAAGGCAGACGAAAAAGAAATGTGAGCAGCAGACGACAGCGAGCCGCAGACAGACGTACACGCGTCCTCTGGGAGGAGGCACTTTCTCCGTGGGAAGAGGTGTGGATCAGAGAGGGGGGGTGGAAGAAATAAAAAAAAACAGCTGGCGAAAATAGTGATAAACGCCCAGGGCTGGCGTAAATAATCTCATTTTAGCTTCCCCACCGCAGATACCGAGGTACGTGCAAACAAGCACCGACGCGTCTTTCCTGTCGATGGAACGAGTCAGATAGAGACCAATCCATAATCCAATATATATCGGAGTAAGGCGTTTTAGGACAAGGATATGCATCAGCAAGGCTGTTCCTAGTCTCACAACATATCTCTAAATATGCCTTCGATACATAGTCACTTTCGATGTGCGATTTGGCGAGGCTTTCGCGCGGGTGTTAGACCGCCGCTCTGTGTACGCGAAAGTTGTGAGTAAATATTTATGTCCCGTTATAAATATGTTAAACGCGGAACTTTCGGGAGGCGGCGCTGAGGGTTACATATTCTATACATGAAGTAGAAGCACGTGGATCACAGTGAAAGATACACGAATGGATGATTGTGTACACCGACTGAGCGATTTGATATACCTCATATATTTGGCACTAGAAACGCTAGCACAACTGTCACCGTTGGGGTGTCTTAATATCTTAATAGATATATGATGTTTGAGAGATGCTGGCGGCCTTTAGACAGACCCGGCTACTCTTCATAATAAATAACCAAAATAAGGAAGGTCACGCCAGGCACGAACAAGTCGTATAATATCGCACTCAAAGATAATGTAATATCGTGTATGATTAAGTGACAGACTCAGTTTTGAGGTCAAGACATCAGACAAAACACACATACACACAAAGTACAAAGGCTAGTAAGATGACTCCATCGATACAAGTCTCAACACAATGCCCAGCTATTCAGGCACGGAATAGGGTTTGATACGAAGGTGTGTGAAATCGGGGGCGTATCAATTCGGCAAAAATTCAGCACACACATCAGGCTATAAAAACATACAATTGTTACAATTTCACTTGCAGATATGTCAAAGGAAAATATAGCTGGTTCAATCGGATTACCGAGACACTTATACAATACCAAACACATGAACCACGTCGGAGGACACGTGGCAAACGATATATGCAAAAGTGCGATGTTCGTTGAATTTAGTAGTTTCACGGGTTAAAACCATCACTTCCCAACTGGGAATAAGAATGCGACGAACTTTGCCGTTGCATAAGCATGCACATGCACATGGACGCACACACATGCAGACACACATACACATACAGAAAACTAACACACACACGCAAGTGACAGACACAGATACAGAAGGACATCCTCACATACACAGATGGACACCCGCACACACATATATACACATACGGACACCCACACACTTGTATCCACAGACCAATGCCTCCTTGAAAAACTATCCCTGGGACGTCGCTCTCCTTTGAATTAAGGGCCTCCTGCCAGCACTTAATCTCGGAGGCCATGCCTCCTGCCTTGTGTTGCGACCGGCCGCCGCGTGAGACCGCTCGCCTCCGTACCGCTCAGTCACGTGACATAACCGTACTGCTCTCTCACGTGACATCACGGCTGCTCGGAGGCAACATGTGAGAGCAATGCTGTGTTCGCAGGGAGCGGTCGTCGGAGACGCTCGCCTTCGTACCGAAGGAGGAGGGTAAAATCAGAGGGTAGGCCAGTGCGTTCGTGGCTCACGTTCCAGGCATCATTTTTTAGGAGGCGTTGCACAGACGGACACTCATATACAGACGGATCCATACACATACGCAGACACAGAAGTACACACACGCACAGCCACACAGGCGAACGCATGCACATACACAGAAGTACACATATACATACGCACAGAAGGACACATACACAGACGGACACGCACATACAGACAACGAACGCGCGTGTATACGCACGCACCCCGAAGCAGCGAACCCCGCCCCCCCTTTTCAGAAACCGTTTTTAGGCCTATCCGATCTTCGTCGACCGAGCTCACGCGTAGCCTACATAATTTCCCGGCGTTTAACGACTGCGCACACTTGTGACAAGGTTCGCTAGCTGCCATAGGGTTAATATTAACACTATGCTAGCTGCTACACGGGCCTGCAACGCTCAATATTCGTGCGGTGACACCGCGATGCACGAGCATATGGACGACTCTCCCTTACCCTCCACCCCTCTCACCACTCCCTCAAAAACTATAAAACCAGCGCAGGCACCACAACTAAGCGGTCAGGACCACGACGCACATGCCTTTGAGAGCTTGGTGGCAATGGAGATGCTCCCCTTGTGTCGGGTGCTCGCTTGTCCCCATGAGCACAATCTTCTCTCTTAATCTCTTGTCATCAACACAGTGATCTGTGTTTTGCAAGACCAAATAAAAGTTTATCCACTCCAATCCAGCGGCGGCTCGTAAAGCGGCGTGGGGTCGTTCGCGTTGTACCGAAAGCGCGCGCTCCTTCAGTAATCGGTACATCCGAAGGCGGCTGTGACTCCCTTGGCTGCGGCTTACGGAAGCGATAAAGCAGTCACCCCGAACGTGCGAACATCTTAGGCCTCATCTTTAGGCTTAACGTTTTTATGAACCACATGGGACTGTAAATGAACGTGGCATTCTATAAAGCCTCTTTCTTTAGGCTTGATGGTTCTGCGAACATCTCAGGCCTCTTTCTCAGGCTTGACGCTCCTACGAACATGACATCTTAGGCCTCTTTCTTTAGGCCTAACGCTTACATGAAAGTGCACCGTATACTTTTGTGCGCTTGTATACTAAATACCACGTTGACGAGATTAATTTGATGCGATGAAGAGGAAAGCTTCTCTGTTTTTCCGCTTGAGATATAACGCGAATCTTTCTTCGTCGCTTTCTGCACTATACCGAAAGAAAGAAGCGGTGAATGCGAACTTGTCGCGTCTACACGTTTTACGATGGCACATTCGTGCCGTTAATTCAAAGACGATGACCGACCACTTCTGCACAAGAAAAGGACGAAATAAAAAGAAGTTTCGATTAATATCTTTATAACGACCGTGTTTTTCTTCGCCTGCCTCCTTTCCGAGTCGCCATACGGGAGGCAACAGGCATTCTGAGAGTAATCGCCCCCTTTTTTATTGAAAAGCATCAAAACCGGCGGAGACGCGGACGGCGTATTGAGAATCCCAAATCGGCCGTTCGGCTGACGTGTCGGAATTCCAATAGCCGAAGAGAATCAATTTGTGCGTAAAAGTTTATGCCCGAGTGGCGCCGCCGCCTGAGCGCGTTTCGTGAAAGGAGCACCGTCGATTGACCGCCATCTTGTCTCCTTTTCTTTTGTACTTGACTTGTACGTACGTGGTCTGCACGAGCAGACGAACTTTTCTTTCTGTTTTGTGATGGCAGTGTCTTTTAGTATAAAGGAATCCCATTTTCGCGTGAATTTATTGACCACAACCTTAATGTGCAAAATGAATATTTCTCGCCGAATCGAACTACTGTTCGCTCACCAATGTTGACTACGCTCACCAATGTTAATTACGCTCACCAATGGTGACTTGAACTGATTGATAACCAGCTGATAACCCGTTCGCCCAAGTTCTCTATAGTGTTAGCAAACGTTGGTTAAACGTTGCATTATCTTCTATAGCGCTATGCAACATAAGAACACCTACGTAGGACTCTGTTACTTTATGCTTTGTCTCTGCCATAATCTGTTTATTGCTTAGCGCACTATACCAGTGCTAAAGTTTTACCACCATATTATTAATATATCCTTTGGTTCCCCTTATGTATGTTGTTAACTGTTCTACCTACATATACTTGGTGTCGATATATCCACCCACCGTTTTCTGGCTTGAACATTCCCCACGGATTTACTCCCCCCCCCCTCCATACGGACACACGCACGCACGCACACGCGTCGTCTGCTCGGATTAAAAGCAGACGACGTGGTGCTGAATGCAGACGACGCGGAAAAATACTCGCGAGCGTCAGCTCAAACGACATTTTTTCGGTTAAGCCGTCCGGGTTGCATGCCAGACGGCAGGTCTTTTGCACTAAGCGACAGCCAGTTTTTAGGTCGATGCGCGCCTCGCGATAGAACAATTGAATTCACTTTCCGTCGATGACGTAAGCGAGCGCTATGTAGCCGCGCTGTCTTTTGGGTGCGGAACGACACGAGGAAGACCTTCGTAATCGCGGTCGCCTCGCTTGGCAATTTCCAACTTGGGAGCGTTGTGACAAAGAAAGTTGAGAAAGTGCACAATGTGATAGATGTACGCTACATTTCCGACTTAACGGGAAAGTACTAAGTTGTGTGGCACCACACGCCATGTCGTCACAGAGCGGTTGCACCAATGTCTAACGCCGGTGGCGACGAAAGATTCATCGGTGACTTGACAGTGTGGATGCTTATGCCGCAGGATTATGTCGAAAGCGTTTTAAGAAAAACAGCCGGGAGCAGTTCGACTTGGCGTGAGTATTTGCGCGAAGGATACATAGAACACTGATCATTCGACACGGTGGTTTAGATGCTCGGCTGCTGACCTGAGGGTCGCGGGTTCGAATGCCGGCCGCGGCGGTCGCATTCAGAAGGAGTCATAATGGCAGAGGCCTGTGAATACCGTCAGTGCGCGTTAAAAAAGACCAGATAATTAAAATTTCCGAATCGCCAGCTCCACTTAATTCAGCGTTGCTCATAATCGTATCAAAACATAAAATGAGACACAGAACCGCGAATGTTTTTACATTGTTCCTCTGGGTAATACAAAGATGTACAGACGATGAATAAAGAAAAGCAGACGTGGTCGGCAGTCTTCGTGTTGAGAAGCACGTCGAAAAAGAAAATAATCAAAACGACCGCAATGAAATACGTACATTGCTGTGGCGCCAATACTGACTGAGCTGGTGTACTTCTGTGTAACTGTACGCCATGGTGTTCTAGCCGTGAAAAATAGTTAGTGCACGTGGCCTGCCGGAGAAGTATCATTATGGTATGTGTCATATAAATTGGGTAAGGCCAACTACTCCGCACTGCTCCACTAAATATGAAAGAAAGGACAAAAACAGTTCGTCCAACAAGTGCGAAGTGCGAAGCGATAGCGGCGAATCCAAGGGTGCGTACGAGAGAATAGGGAACGGGAAAGGCAACTGCGGCTGCGAAAAGACCCCGAAACGAAGGAAGCCCTATACGTATACGCCAGTGACGATGTGCCCATAGGCCTATACGAGAGGTCTGGTTCCTCCTTCGTGGAAGTGCAGCCGCCTTGTGCCCCTGCTAAAACCAGGCAAATCGCCTCTGGACATGGCCTCCTATCGCCCCACCGCGCTTGCCAGCTGTTTTGGAAAGGTGATGGAGAGAATAGTGCTGACTCGCCTGGAGTGGTACTTGGAACATAACAATATATACCCCGATGCTTTGACCGGCTTTCGACATGGATGGTCGTCCATAGACAATGTTGTTGATCTTGTCACGTCTGTACAACAGCAGAAGAGCCTAAAGAGATTATCAGCACACTTTTCTTGGATAGTAAGGCTGCATACGACAATGTACTACATGAAACCACCCTGGACGCCTTGGGCAGCATTGGATTGGGAGGCCGCGTTTACCAATGGATCTGCAGCTATTTGAAGGACAGAACCTTCTTCGTTCAGACAGAAGATGGCGCAACAAGGCAACATCATATACTTATCGCGGCGTACCTCAAGGTGGGGTCCTAAGCCCCATACTTTTCAACCTTGCACTCATCGGCCTCGTTGACGTCCTGCCACACTCCGTACATCTGTCGATATACGCGGACGACATCTGCATCTGGGCATCAGGGGTCACGCGTCTACACGTACGAGCCAAGCTTCAGACAGTGGCTACACTGACGTCAAACTACCTTCAAGGACGAGGACTGGGGCTGTCATCTAAGAAATGCTCACTGGTTGCGTTTACGCGCAAGACAATGACGCCATACCGCATAAGAATTAATGGACACACAATAAGCTATCAAAAGACTCACCGTTTCCTGGGAGTAATAATAGATCGTGATTTGTCTTGGAGCCCTCATATCGCTTACATGAAGAAGAAACTGACCATGATCACCCACGTCCTAAGGTTTCTTGCGGGAAAATCATGGGGTGTATCGGTACGAGCCATGCTTCAACTGTTTGCTGCACTTTTTCTTGGCTTCATGCGCTACAGCCTACTTGTGCTTGGCAAGGCCCGCATAACAAACGTACACGTCCTCCAGTCATTACAAGCTCAAGCACTGAGAATATGCCTCGGGCTGCCGAGATGCGCATCCTCAGCAGCGACTGTCGCAATCGCTCATGAACACCCTATCACAACCTACATTCGTGTCGATGCTTTAAGAACGCACATAAGACATGCTACCCGGATTCAATCGCATCACCTCGCCTCCCTTCCAACTTCCAGGCCACGCTCTGCGTTCTGCTCTATTATTGCCCCACATCGCACGGTGATTCCCACGAACTTCACGCACGCAGCAAGACCGTCGTTACCATTGTGGTGTCTACATCCACTGGAAGCCCTGATAACCATCCCCGGAATGCAAAAGAAGAAAAATTTGTCAAATTTGGCCCTAAAACAAACAACATTACTGTTTCTGCATGAGAAACACAATGGACGCATTCACATTTACACGGATGGGTCGTTCACTTCAACAAGTTCAACAGGCGCAGTGGTAATTCCGGAGAAATCCATCACGATAAAGTTCAGGACCTCGCATCTGACATCATCCACGGCGGCAGAACTCGCCGCCATTCGTGCCGCTTTGGAGTTCCTAGTTGAAGAACCGCAACAGACATGGTCAATATTCTCCGACTCCAAAGCAGCTCTCCAGGGCATTGCCTCACCATATCGTCATGGACCAAACGAACAGCTAATTGCTGAAATACGACTGCTTCATCACCGGGCTATAGAGAAACAACATGACGTAGCGTATCAATGGATACCAGGCCACTGCAGCATTGATGGAAACGACCGTGCAGATGAAGCAGCCCGAACTGCTCATGATGATGCCCCTTGTGTAGCTATACCATTATCAAGAACGGACGCCACTGCAAGGCTTCGATCACTTGCACGAAAACTGACACTCGCTCAGTGGAATTCATCGTCATTCACCAACGTCTGCCTTCATAATTTGGACCCACACCTACAGCTCCGTCTTCCATCAGGAATAACCAGAGCAGAGGAGACACTTTTGGGCTGTCAGTGGATTGGGGTGACCTTTACGAATGCTTATTCGTTTCGAATCGGAATGGCCAGCAGCCCGACATGTGACAACTGTGGCTGCGCAGAGACTTTCTCCCATCTTCTCTGCGAGTGTCCCCGCTTCAGCGTGGCAAGAAAAGAACTGTCGAAAGCTTTAGATAGAATAGACAATCGCCAATTGTCGGAAGAAAGGGTATTAGGACACTGGCCGAGACCGTCGTCTGCACGCAAGGCATTGAGAGCGTTGTTGCGCTTTCTGCGGGCAAGTGGTCTTATAGACAGACTGTAAACAGCGTCGTGGATCGTCTGATGACCTTCTCTCTCCTTTTTTTTTTACAACGTCTCTTTTCTCTCATCCTTTATCCCCCTTCCCCCCTTCCCCAGTACAGGGTAGCCAGCCGGTCTGAGAACTGGCTAACCTCCCTGTCCTTCCTCATTTATTCCTCCTCCTCTGAACGCTTGGTTTCAGCTCGTTTCTGTCTTCCGAGTCTGGGTGTCCGTGTCCTATACCTGCGATTGTCTCAAACTTCTCTGAGCTGAGAATCATCGTAGAAAACAGCTGAAAACACCAAGCTAAATTCTAGCAACGACCCAGAAACAAACTCCATCACCTCAGTAAGGCCTAGAAAGTGTGTCAGTGTTCTCTTTATATATAGTCCCCGTTCTGCACGGCACCCCATGTTCTTGCATTTAGAATGAATCGTTACCAGCTAACTAAAATTACTGTGTCGCTAGAATTAGAGCACGTATTGCAGTATAGTTTACGGGCTATAGTAAGATCTGTCTTTCAGGGCGACATTTATGGTGAGGCTAAAACGGTGCAATACTCGCCGGAGTAGTTTTCCGCTCTGCGCTAAACGAGCATCTATATGAATGCCGGACGGACGCCCTGTTCCTTCATCGGCTCCGCGTATAGACGTATAGTACGTGCGGTGCATGAAACTTTGCTGGCACTGCAACGGCTCTGTCTTCCCACGCATCCGCACATGAAAAATGCGTGACCTAAAAACGCAGTCTACGAGCCTATAGATACCGGCTTGTCTAACGAGTAGCGGACAGTCGAGGAATTGTAATGGCGCACCGTGTAATCATTTCGGGAAAGCCCGCGGCGACCCGGCCGTGCCCTCTTCGTGTGTTGTCTCTCTTCTATATATACGCGCACGTATACACTGCTTCATCCAGCCGATTGCGACTTTGGCGAAGCGTCCCTCCGAAGTAAGATGGGTGCGTATATCGTCTTGACGATTGCCAAAACAGGGCGGTACCCTGAACGCTATATTCGTGCGAAACGAGCGAGGATGTTTCGTAAGGTATAATGTAAGGTAAAACTAATAATGAATGCGCGAATCGTTTGCAAACTGCTCACGTTTTACTCAAAAAAAAAAAAAAGGAAATGGGGACGTAAAACGAGCAGAGGCGTCCAATATGGAGTTAGAATGTAGAGACGACAAGAAGACACTGGAAAATAAAGTTCGGTAGCATGTTACATCATCTGTAATGATGGGTGGCAAAATAATGCCGCACACTCTGTGATGCATTCAAGCTGTGTATCTTGCATGAAGCTATGTGTGTTGCGGCTTGCATGTAGTTTGGTCGCATGATCAAAGTCTGGCGGGAACAAGACACATACCCTTGTCACACGGCAAATCTAATGTCATTTACAACGAATGACATCAAGTGGACTTAATGTCGTTTTACCTGCGTGCTGTCACGCGAAGAAAACAAGTGTCATTTTAAAATGATGACCATGACTTTAGCCCTCCTGAGCCGTGGCTTTGGGAGGGAAAAAAGTATTAAACGTATACATGTAACATGCGCCAATCCTATAAAAATCAATTTTGATCACTCAAAAAAAGCTGCTCCTAAAAAAGTAAACGCAGCCGTTTTTTGCAACTTGTCGCACCTGCTCGACCCAAATGAAGTAAAGCCGAGAGCCACTCGTAAACAAACATGGCAGACGATATTTGATGAAGTGGCGTGAGTATATGGTGAACGGAAGTATGGACGCTGACTTCCCGGCCGCACAATTGAGACGGCGCCAGCGATTTCGTGTCGTCGCCACATTTATCACCACAAGGCATCGAACCGGACGATCGACACCCGCGATACAGGGAACAACGACAACAGAGCACGAATGAAACATGGCCGGATTTCAGCCACTATAGCTGAGGGTAGCTTTCTTTTAATTATATTCTCCCTTTCACGTGTGCTATTGCTTCATCAAACCAGTATTAAGGTAATCTAGTAAAGAATGAGATATTTGCAAAATACAGAAGTTATGTATACATAATTTAATAGCCATCTTCCTAAATGTACTTGGCGTCGAGATTACGTGTTCAGTGCGACCTCGAATGCGAATGTGTTTGGCAAACTCGTTCGACCGAAAATGCAATTTTCATCGAACGGCATTACCTTCCCCGTGTGACAGCAAAGAGATGACATCACAAACGAATGACATTCGCTGTGAATGACATTAGATTTGGCCTGTGACAGGGGTACTAATGCAAGACACGAGCACTGAAGTATACCTCGACATACTCACTCGATTGCATTCTCGTCATAATTACGTCGTCGCACGGCGTCATCCTGTAGAGGCAAAAATTAGAGTATTCGCACGTCATGAAGTGACGTCATGTTAACTGATCATGTCATATCAAATCATCATATGACGTCATGATCTAATATATGTGACGTCACAACGTAGTGTGATGATGATGGCACGTGACGACATCGCACGACTTCGTCAGTGACGTACTATCTGCGTCGAATGAAACCCAGACAGCGGCAAGCCTTCGCGATGGTATAGTGTACACTGTCCACTTATCAGTGTACGAACAGGCACGCATATATGCGCAAAGCTGATAAATAGGATGCGCGCGCCTGTCAATGGTGATAACTGGATGGCACGCACTATGTATTCATACGCTATCGCAAAAGCTTGCCGCTAATTGTACATCACATTGGTGTGTATGTGACCTAATTCGACTGTCTTAATTCGCTGGAGGAGTGCACAACGAGGCACTTGACATTTTCTCAATATATGTAAATCCAGGGGCGCTGTAGCGGTAAATGCGGCACAAATGTGCGCGAGTTTCCTTTAATTATTCCTATAGTTCTGTTCACTTACCTTATTGGCGAAAATTCTTCAGTGGTTAGCCAGCATTACCTATAAATAAGTTGCACTTGGCCAACAAATATGGCTGTTATCAATAATTAGTTAGCAATATTAGCTGCAATTGGCCTATATTAGACAAGAGCAGATGATGGACACAGAACACGACGAGTTCGTTTGTTGCGAGTTCCCTTCTCCCACAGTTTTCTGGAGATGGACTCAAACATGGCGTCAGACCAGGCAAGTCTATACTGGCCCACGAGGCACAGGCAGACAGTCCGGGAATCGAAAGGCACGAAGTGGTTCGTAATTCAGTCCGTGTCTTCGCAAAAACGCCTCCGATCGCTACAAACTAAAAGCGGTATAAACGCATCGCTTATTCCCAAAATGAGTCAGCACTCCCGGCATTGCAAAACGAAGGAAATCTTGCGCCAAATGGTGTAAGACGCAGGTAATCTGTAACTTACTCACGATTCGCTCGAGTAAAGAAAAAAAAATAAAGCTGTGAAGTGTGGAGGCGTTGGCTGGAACTTATACAGCTCAACTGGTAATACCGTGCACACGAGCGACAGAAGGAAGAAGAAAATGGCCCACTGTAGTGCCGTAGGAAGCCCGAAGAAAAATGGAGAATGGAATTCAATGGAGATTCTATACGACGAGCAGAAGAAGCCTATAGCAGACGACCATGCTATAGTTTGTGCGCAGGTAAGAGAAGCAGACGACGCACAGGGCACCGCCATGTTCAAGTTTCGAGCTCGTCTGCAGACGAACTCCAAAGTTCAGCCTTTTTATTCAGGCAGGACAAGAGCAATTGGTCAGCATAGGCAGTCTATGGGGAATAAGTGATAAAAAAAAGAAATATATATGTATATCTTCCCGTGTTAACTCTTCTTGAAGCACGCGACGAAACTCGAAGTATTTTACTTACGCTCCTTCCTACTTTGCATGTAAAACATGCAAAGCAATGACAGCGTTCACGAGCACTTCCAACAACAAAAAAAGAGTAAAAAAAACTCGCCCATCCTGTCTCTGGACTCGCTTTCTTGTTGCTTCCTGGCTATGGCTCGGTGAACGGCAATGTTCGCTTCAAGGCTGTGCAGACGACGCTCACATTGCAGGTGACAGACGTTTCTTTTAGGGTTAACAGCATGGCGTGGCAGCGAGCGAATTTCGCTATGCGAAGGCAGCGGAGCTTCAAATTACCAGAGATTAGGTGCTCTAACTTCACCGTGCTTTGTACGAGGCTTGATTCATTTGTTCCCGCGCTAACGGATGCCGTCGAGCCTCTTTGAAATTAAAAATTTGTCGCGAGGTCCCCTTTTTTACTTGGACGAACAGGATACATGCGGAAGCTAATTACAATACCGAGCTGCTTAGCGCATAACGTACGTTTAAACGGTAATTAGAGCTCAAATATTCCGAAAGCGTTCACTTTTCACTTTATAAGCTCCCTAGAAAATGTTTTAACGATAATTTCCAAAGTACACCGCGAGGATTGCAGTTTCAATTTTGTCTTAGGCCATTGCCTCTTCAGGACCAGATAAAGTTATTCAGTCAGTCACGGAGGCGCAGCTGAACCGAGGGAATTTTCGAGTCACTGCGTAACGAATGCAGAACAAGATTGCTCCACGGATAAGAGGACTTGAATTATTCAAATTTGCGCGCGCACCCAATAGAGCCAAATGAGCATCCAGAGGTTTCTGAAGACCGAAAAGTAGTCGTTTTTCTTGTGTTATTTCTTTTTTTTTACGATTACTGTCGTAGTGAAGACATGCCGTTACGTTACGATGTACTTGAAAGGACGAAGCGAAATTCGATCGCGTTAACTCAATTCTTGACTTGATCAAGGCAATCCATGGTACTAAGAATCAGCGGCTGTGCTAAAGTAAGAAAAATCTGCATTAAAGTATATATATATATATATATATATATATATATATATATATATATATATATATATATATATATATATATATATATATATATATATATATATATATATATATATATATATATATATATATATATATATATCTTAACGCCTGATTGCCTTAAATGTTCAGTAGTGGCAGCCCCACGCAGGCGTTCATGTTTTCTGGTGTACTTGTTAACATTGTGTTTCCTCGTACTGCCGATAGAAGCAAGCGCGTGATTCGCGCCGCCGCCGCCAGGTGCTGCAACACTCTAAATAAAATATCCTGCTGTTTCAACGTGGTACTTCAATTATTTTGTTTACACTTAAGGTCAGCTGGCCCCAATCTTAAGTAAACTTACGCTTCTGTAGGATACGTGCAAAATATAAGCGTTAACCAGAACTATCTAATTGACAGCCGTCTTAAAAAAAAAAACTGCTTCCGAATATTCAGAGAACTGGGAGGGCCCAACCGGAAGTAAGGCGCTAATTTGGGCGAGTTGTTTTACAACACAGAGTTTCCTAAAATTAACTAGAGGGGACTCTGGCGCTGCGATCGTACAGCGACCATGGGATGAATGGGTATAGTAGACGGATTTGCCTAGTCTTCGTACTTGCGGGCGGCGAATGAAGGCTCCCTACATCCTCTATTTTGTCACTGCGAGCCCGATGCGGCCGATCCAACATTATGTTTTGCCTTGTGCCATTCAAGGCAAAACACAAATGACCGTTTCCACGACATTTGCTACGAACCACACATCTATACGCAGCCACTTGTTTTTTGGTTGTCTCAGACGATGGCAGGAAGGCGAGAACATTTCGCTATTGCTTGCATAGTTCTACGCATAGGTTTCACACTGTGTATTGCTAAATTGCGACCAATCTGACCACGTTGGCACGCGTTTCACTTTCGTACAATGAAATAGACGTGGAAATGTACTCCAGTAGAACTCGCTGTGGGGCTAGTCAGTGATGTTACGTGCCGGGAATTTTCCCTTTTTTGAGGAATTTACGCCTGTATTTTTGAGACAAGGGAAAAAAAAGAAATATTCGTGATGTAGCAGGGAATTTCAGTAATGGTTAAATCCTTCTATGCCGACATCAATTAGCGGTTAGAGTGCGCCCTCATCTGCTGTGATCGGTTCTGGCACATGCACTATAGGCAAGCATAGTTTTTGAGATTTGTGTCTGACATTTACGCGGCGCGATTTCTAGTTCACTATTGGTGTTAGCACTTCGAGCCCGCAATCTGCAGTACTAATATATGATTATAAACTCATGCTTTTGTTGTGTAATAGGGGGGAGGGCTAATTATGGTTTCAAAAGTTGCCAGTACGTGGGACACGTGTAAATATAGCACGTGTGTGCGTGAATGGGGGCAGCAATGAGTACTGTTGTGCAGAAAATCATGCCGAGAATTTCGTCAACGTTTGCAGGGAAAAATCCCCCGAAATAGAGAATTTCCCTGTCTCTGAATGGGAATTCTACGGCGTAGTGCGGAACATCACTGGGGCTAGCTGGTGCATGTTTGAAATAAATGGACATCTTCCCGCCAATATCAGAACCGCACAGAAGAACCACACAGCGGCAGTCCTGTCTATGCTTTTTCTTCTACCGCGCGATTGCGATTCTGGCGCGAGGTTGACCATTTATTTAAAATTGAATGTATAGTCGACCACAAAAGTGTACATGGACGCAAGCCTGTTCGCGACACTTCCGTTACGTCAGCGGCGGTCTACTGCACCGCAACGGCCGAGAAGCGCGTCTCCCTTAATCTATGGCCTGTCTCTTTTATGTCTGGGTACAAATAATTTTTCCCTTTAACTTTTCAACGTGACGCTCTTTTTCGCATCTGAGTCTACGTTACTGTGCCCTAAAGCCCTTCACGAACATAACTGTTGCCCCGCCGCGGTGGTCTAGTGGCTAAGGTACTCGGATGCTGGCCCGCAGGTCGCGGGATCGAAACCCGGCTGCGGCGGCTGCATTTCTGATGGAGGCGGAAATGCTGTAAGCTTGTGTGCTCAGATTTGGGGGCATGTGCAAGAACCCCAGGTGGTCGAAATTACCGGAGCCCTCCACTACAGCGTCTCTCCTAATCATATGGTGGTTTTGGGATGTTAAACACCACATATCAATAAATCAAGAAAACTGTTAACAGTCAGAATCTTTATCACAAAGTAACCTAGCCATTGGCAGGTGTCAGTAGCAAATCGAGAGGCCAGTGAATAACAAGAAGACCCGTTTCCGGCCTAGCACTCTGGTTGACTGTAGATGGTTCACCACTAGGTGGCGCAGACAAGCAGTCTGGCAGGCGTTCGCGTGGCCCGCACACTTTTGTGACTGACTGTACATTACATTTTCTTTCGTATACCCCATTTGGTATATTCCGTTCGCTTTTCTACATTCCTTTTGTGCCAAAGCTAACTGTACGGACTTATTGGAACCACTGCCGTAGGGTGGGGAGAAAGGATTCGGGCGCTTAACGTGGTTGCTTGGGCGAGTTGTTACGACCTTATTCTCATTATTCGGGTTGTGTTGGCGCTGTTTTTATGTGAATGATTTGGGGGGTTCAGCCCCTCCCTCTGACAGTTTTGAATTTTGTTCGGTCTGTTACACGTACAAACACAGAAATAGGTACGGTCATACGTAACCAATAGCCAAATGGGAGAATAATTAAAAAACTATATTAACTCTTTAGAAGTGGAGCTAGGTGGTTATGTCAATGGGCGAATCGGAGTTCATGCGAAGAACCCATCGCAGAATGAAGATTTGAAAAAATGGCCTCTTGTAATAATTACGAAGAAATGAAGTTCAGTCAAAGTCAATGGCGAAACCTAAACAGAAAAGTGGAAGAACGCTAGTGCCATATTATTTTGGAGCGGCAAGAATGAGCGAGCGACTTTTCCTGTAAGCGCACAGTGAGCAATTATTACATTTCCCTGATTTGTTTTAAAATTTTGAGCACATTGCAACACGAGGCCGGGATAGCAATAAAAAAAAACAATGACATGCTCCATAGCTCACTTAACTCGCCGTCTGTTTTAGCATTCCAACGACAAGAGAATACGATTTCTCACCCGCAAGAAAAATGGCGCCTCGCGGAAAACACCGATACCTGCGAGGATGTTATCGCGAATACGCTTAGCTGGCTAACCTTGTGACTGTCATAGGGCTGCGCAATCACCGTCTAAGCGCCGAGTGAAGGAAGCACCAGCTGATCCCCCAAAAGGACGCCTGGCGTGCATGCATCACGTCCGGGAATGCAATGACTGACTTTAGAAAAGAAGTCTTCTTTTCCGGTCGTCTCAATTTTTTTATTTTTTTCACTCCCTCGATTTGCAACACCATTAAAAAAAATTTATGCCTAAATAAGCATTCCTACTCGTTCCCAAGGTCTCCGAGTTCTTCATAGTGTACGGCCAATAAGTAGAGAAACCTAAACCTCGTCCTCGTGGCTCTAGAAGGGGTAATGAAAAAAAATAGCAACAAAAAATCGAAATGAGTACGCAGGCGTTATACATATGCGGAAGCTTTGCGTCGCAGTTGCGTGTCCGGTCGATTCAATAGCGTTTCCACAAAGAGTATAGCAGCTACCGAAGTATAGCCGATATCGATGCCGAGGCACGTATGACAAAGAACCTGCCAACAGCGAATAAAGAAAACGTTCGACCACATAAAAAAAAGAACGCTGCGGTCGGAATGCTGCCGCATGGACTCATCTTGCGGGAAAATCACAAGAAAAAAAAAACTGCCATATGCAGCTATACCCCAGAAGGCGGGTGCTATCGTTTGAAGTCCTGGAATAATGCCACCTGGACGGATAAAGGAACTCCTGGTGGCACGCCTGACGGCCGAGAGGAGATTATCGACTCCCCTCTCCAATCATCGTCATTTCTTTGCTACTTGTGTGTACGAAGTCACGTGCGGCACTCGCGGGGTGCCATTTTCATGACACCCGCCTCACCAACACGTTTTCTTTATTTTTGTGCGGCATGAACGTAGCGCTGCACGCGTGATCGTTGTGACGAAAATGGCCCCCAAGTCTTGAGATCTCGCTTGGAGAGGAATCGTCTCGGAATCGGTTCAATTGACGACGTATACGCGGCGCTGAGGTTGGGGATTGAAGTACGTCTGCAAGAGAGGGCTCTTGCAGAAGTATACTAGAATCGCCCAACTTCACCATCATGTTATTACAATGCTCGCCGTCACTTTGACGCACCTTCATTTTTTTTTGTTCTATTCTAACTTGATTACTGAGAAGCAAGCGATGGGTATAACGACGCTGCAGATTGCGCGGGAGTTTCACGAAAATCTAACTGCGTCATTCCACTGTAGTCGGCACGTGGCTTCAACTTCCTACAGCCCTCGATGTCGTGCCAGATTCCGTCGTGAACCAGAGACGTCAATTGTATTAACTACCACATGGTACATGATGATTATTTAAGAGGGTCTAACACTATATACTATAGATGGCATAAGGTGTAGAACACATACAATATTAGAAGTTCGACAGATTGCAAGCAATTGTGACCATCGCTGTGAAATGTACCTATAGGGTACCGTGCTTCAAAAGAACGATCAAACAAGATTCTACCGTCAACTACGACGATGTTCAATATGCTTCAAGAACATTGCAACACTTCTTTAACAAGATCTCTTGGGTATTCGGTCAAGTACCGAGCAGGATTTCGTCACGTTTTATTACTGTTCGAAGTAACTCCAACACGTTACACGTCTCGAAGGTCGTAGAAACCCAAAACGATCACTCAGGAACGTCACCATGCAACCGCGAAAACGCGGCCTGGTCTACGCAAGCACCTCCCGCTTGAACCCGTGCTTAGCTTCGGCATCGTTTTCGCACAAATGCTTAGATGATGGCACACATATCAACTTCGCTTGGCTTCCTGGAACTTTCGTATAGAAATAAATTACATCATTGAATTACATTTCTAAACGGTAAACACAAGGCGCGGAAATCAGTGTGACAACGACAAGCATTGTATGTAAGGTCTATAGCTTCTTGGCTGTAACATATTTTCACTGCGCATTTTACCATCGACACGTGCGCAAACAGCTCAGCATAAAGTGTTGCACCATACCGTGCTCCCCAATGCCCTTCCGCGATCCGCTACCTCGTCGAGACGTCATGCACCGTGTACCGCTACTGCTCTTACGAAGCCGACACTCCGAGTCATAGAGCATGGTTGAGCTCTCTATGATTTTCGACTGTGCTGCCACAGCCCCGCCGCGGTGGTCTAGTGGCTAAGATACTCGGCTGCTGACCCGCAGGGCGCGGGTTCGAATCCCGGCTGCGGCGGCTGCATTTCCGATGCAGGCGGAAATGCTGTAGGCCCGTGTGCTCAGATCTGGGTGCACGTTAATGAAAGAACCCCAGGTAGTCGAAATTTCCGGAGTCCTCCACTACGGCGTCTCTCATAATCAAATGGTGGTTTTGGGACGTTAAACCCCACATATCAATCAATCAATTCATCTTGTGTTCGCTGCTGCCACGTTATACTTCCAAACTTCTTAATCTCATCTGCCCACCTTATCTTTCTGTCCCCCTCACACGCGTTTGCTTTCTCTTGGAACCCAGTCATTTACCCTTAATGACCAGTCATTTACCCTTAATGTACGCGGTATACGTGCCCTACCAATGTTCGTTTGTTCTTAATTTCGGCTACATCCTTAGCAACGTTTTGTTCTCTGACCTTTTCTGACCTCTTCCGTTCTCTGAAAGTTACACGTACATTTGCATTGTTCATTCGCATTCTTTGCAATCCTTTGCATCCTTTTCATTTGCATCCTTTACACGTACATTTGCATCGTTTGCATTGTTCACTGCGTCGTCCTCAATTTAAGTTGAACCCTTTTTGTAAGCCTCTAGATTCCTGCTACGTACGTTAGCACCACTAAGATGTTGCTGTCATATCTGTGGGATATAGCGGGAAACCAAAATTCATATTTTCAAAATGCCTGACAAAGGAGCTGAACCTCATTCCTATTCTTCTAGTTTTTTTCAGTCACATCGATTGGTTGGGCTCCCCGGTCACCATCTGTTTTAAATACGGATCATGGCAGACTATAACTAACATCATTTATTCGCTTGAGGTTCTGGCTCTGAGCTGAAGTTGAAGTTGAAGTTTATGTTAGGCAAAAGGAAAAGCGGTACAACAACAGAAGGAGATGCACAAATTGCCTTTTTTGCCTAGGGGACTCGATGTACATGGCCACGCGCACGCATGAAATGAGCCTGCGAGCCAGCTCAGTCTACAGTGACGCAGTGGCCCGCACACGCTGTAAACGATACGCGCGTCCGTCTGCGGTACACAATCCGTACTCCTCGATACCGACTGACAAGCCGTCATCCCGCATTGACTCAAAGGGCTTGATCGAGTGCGGGCAGCTTTAGCACTGACAAAAATATGCAAATATTAGGTCGACCATGTTTGGGGCACTAAGGCCTGTGCCTGTTAGAATTACTTCTGCCCCATTCTTTTGTGTATGTGCGTGGACGTACGCGTGTGTATTTTTTAGAAGCTTTCCTCGATGAGAACAAGCGCCATTGTCCATGTACACGCGTGCGAGAGTTGTTTCTTGTAGCAAAAAATTGTGCTGTTTTCACAGACTGGCTTGTGCTTGAGAGCGTCAATCTCGAAGCGACAGCGATACTAATAAATTCAGTAAAACTGAACGCAAGCGATGTTGGATTAGCTAGATGTAAGTTAGCTAGATATCTGCTCGTCGTGTTTGTCGTAATTTTAGTGCACGCACCGGTAAAAATACTCCAGTGCAAGCTAATGTCGTCAGAGAGTCCGACGTGTGGCGTGACAAAAGCTCATTGTGTGCACGTGGAAATTTCGCCCGCTTTATGCTGCACGGTTACACAGCCTTCTACCCAAATTTCTTGGGGTCGCAGTACAGCGACATATAGGACATCTTCAGTTAGTTGCTCCAATACGTACAGTGGACGGTGCGACGCATTGCCAATAGAAACCATCACGCATGCAACCTTCTGAGTATACTCCTTGGTAGTATAGATACATTGTGTGTCTTGGATTAGCTTCCACAGCATTTCTTAAGCATCGATCACCATGAGGACTACTAAAGACATTCACCACAGCGTTAAATTAATCGCCACTAGGGACGGCTTCGATCCGCAGGTCGCGGGATCGAATCCCGGCTGCTGCGGCAACTGCATATCTGATGGAGGCTGAAATGCTGTAGGCCCGTGTGCTCAGATGTGGGTGCTCGTTAAAGATCCCCAGGTGGTCGAAATTTCTGGAGCCCTCTATTACGGCGTTTCTCATAATCATACGGTGGTTTTGGGCACGTTATAAACCCCATATATCAATGTCAGCTTCAATCACTGCCAACGACCATTGCACGTCTGCATAGGTCGGCGAGAATTGCGGCGTTCACTGAGACTAACTCATGGAATCTATTTCGTGCTTAGAACTCACTCGGCCTCTTGAAAGTTTCACGAAAGTTTTCTTCGGCCGAACGAACTCGGACTCAATCCCACATAAATATTACTCATCCGGACGCAGACTCATGACTCGATCTGACTTATGAGGGAGTTCACCAGCCTGTGTACGTGCGACTTCCGGGGCGGGTTTGAACACTTTCGGTAGATTCTGTCCCTTCGATTAGTTTTCCCTCCTTTGATATGGGTATTGCCCGCTAGCATTGTGCATGCGGTGTCTCGGGTCAGGGTTTGCCAGGTTCAACTACCCTGCCTCAAATGCTTGCAGACGCAGAAAAAAAAAACTACTTGGATGATTGGCTACTTTCTCGTTCCCTTGACTTGAATCAAGCTAATCAGAGTAGCCAAGACGTTTTTTTTTCTGTTACTGCCACTACTGGCATAAGAAAAAAAGCCTAACTGGTGCAAGGTGGGAGAATTCAGCATTGCTGCCAGGGATTGTCCTTGTCTGTCCGATACGAGGAATCGACGAGCTCCATTGAGAGAGCGCCGACCTATAAAACTTCCAGTTCGTCAGATGGCGCTTGTCATGCGCACATCGTTCAATTAACCTTCAACACAAGATAAGTACTGAAAGGGTCCAAATTGAATTGAGGACGGAGCCCTGGAAAGAGGAACACGAGAGAAGGCAGGGAGATTAATGAGACACATGCCCGGTTGGCTACCGTACGCGGGGGAAGAAACGTTTAACGAGAAAGAGAGGTATAGGCCTGGAAAGCAGGTTTTTAGCCTGATACTCATCACAGGGTAAGGGGAAAAGGGAAAGAAAGAAGGGGTATGGTGAGGGCATGCAAGATAACGATTGGTAATTAGTAGTAACACAATGAATTTCAAGTGAAGGCAAGCGCGCGAAGGGAAGTAGGAACTTTATGTGGACAGATGAGATTAAAAAGTTCGTGGCAATAGCGAAGCAGCAGCAAGCTCGGAACCGGGTTAATTGGAGAAATACGGGAGGCGCCCTTGTCGTGCGTTGGGCGTAGTCAGGCTGATGATGATGATGACAATAGATATGCAGCCGGGAAATGCGTCAACGCGGTGCGTGCGGATGTCTCAGTCGTGACCTTGAGGTTGCGTTTGAGCCGAACCGCCCGCGCCATGTGCGCACGCACGCGCGAAATGAAATCGGCGGGAATATGTGCACTCAAGGGTAAAGAAAAAAAAAAGCACGAGCAGTCCGCTTCGAAAACCGGATATACATATATACACGTATGCGTGCACTGGCATAGACGGATGACATGCATGGTTGTTCCCTCGGGGACTTTGAAGGACTGGCACTTCGTTTTCATTTAGTCTTCGCTATTTGCACGTCCGGGTGTCATGCAATATTCGATGCTCCCGTTGGTACTGTACTAGAGCTCTGTCGTAATCTCGCTACCACACGAATACACTCATACTCATCGGAACATGATTGATTTGTTGAGTTTAACGTGCCAAAACCACCATATGGCTATGACAGACGCCGTAGTGGAGGGCTCCGGAAGTTTCGACCACCTGGGGTTCTTTAACGTGCACGCAAATCTGAGCATACGGGCCTGCATCAATTTAAATGGACTATGCCATTAGTTTATACTATGCACACGTTAGTCTATACCTAAAGCCTTGAAATTTCCGTGTCTATGCAAAAGGGAATAACGCTAAGCGAAACAAAGGATCTAGAGGTGCAGGACGGAGTGTCTATTCTGGACTGGTTGTATACTTGACAGTGCTGTTAGCCCATACGTTATTTTATACGTAGGAAGGAAGGAGGAACAGGAGGGATAGGAAAGGCAGGGATGTTAGCCAGTCTGGAGCGACCGGTATGCTACCCTACACTGGGAATAAGGATGAGGGAGTTTGAAAGATGAAAAAAAAAATGAGAGAAAGGAGAGCTCGCACACGCGTTAGGTTTACAAATGCTGATGACTTGGAACATGTTGACCCACACTAATTGGCGAAAGTCCGAAAAGACGCGGTTTTAGTCCACTGGAGTTGCACTGAATGATGGATGTTTCCTGGTCTTCTTAGAAATGATGGTGATCGTTAGCCATATTACTACTCGAGCGATTCAAGTACTGGGCTTAAGGAGTAGGTCTATACCAAGAGCCCGTACTCTTGGGATCCTTGCTGTTCCCGGGCCTATTCAAACCGTAATAACGCAGCGCAGAACGAAAAAAAAAAGGCAACTATACAGTAAGGAGCATCTATACTGGACCTGTCTATACTAGACTCTGTCTGTACCTGAAGGCGCCGTTATTCTATACCGAACGGCTGATGCGGCGCAACGGACTGTCCGTATCGATGCCTGCGTGGGAAAACAAAGGCGGTGAGTGATCGCGTCGTAAACTGCTCGAAAACCCGCACTCCAAACTCGTTCGATCGGCGGGGGAAATCTCGGAGCGAAAGTGAAGGTCGGGCTTCACTTCGTGTCTCGCCTGTCAAAGACCTCGGGAGCCTTTCTGCATCGCTCGGCTGCATCGAAGAAGCCCCAAGTCTACGCCCACAGCACAACACAAACAGACAAACAATCGATCTAACAAACGCAGAAAATAAAAGAGAATATGGCCGGGAAACCTGATCTTCCGGCTTAATCTAGATGTGCGAGACTGAAGCCCGTGAGGGGAGAAACATAATTGCGCCAAAAGCAGGCAAGGACCAAGCTGTGTAGTGGGCGAAGGAAAGCAAACACACGGAAGCAGAGGAATATTATTACTACTAGTATTGGATATTCGTGCACACATACACAAGGTCACAGAGTCAGGCGGGAGAAAGCAGGCTTATAATCGCCACCTGGAGGTAATTGGACAGGAACACGCGAACATGCAATGGTGGAAACACGCAGCGAACGAAACGCGAACACAAATACTGACAAACACAAACAGTAATCAAGCTATCAAACGAGCAAGCAAAATAAAAGCCGTTTAAGATAAGAACGGGTGAAGTAACTCATCGCCCGGGTCGCCGGATAGGTCTCGGATTCGATAGTCAAGGACGCTTGCATCCAGGGCCATCTGGTGTCGTAAAAATGTGCCCGTGACAAGAGCCAAAAAAGAGTGCAGGTGTATGCGTACTGCTTTTGGAGAAAGGACGCGGTTCTTCTTCTTCTTTCGTTTACGATTTACTGCGCTATAGGAAACCGTTAGGCGTAATGGTTGCGAAAGAAATGCATGCGTTTCGTCGCTTTCTGCAAGAGCGGGATAATGTCAACCGGCTGAACTGCATCACCGATGAGTGCGTGCGTAGAAAGAAGGAGCGTCTCTCCGGTACGTGTACACGAAAGCCTTCGCGGAAGGGAGCTATATATAAATTGCGAGGAGAAATGTACAAGCGACTCGGAAGATATGCACGAGAAGGTCGTATTCACAGGGATGAGGTCGTAATATGGAGGAGGAGTTTGCAAGCCCGCCGAATAGCAACGAAACCACGTGCTGGAGTCACTCTCCCTCGAACGAAGTTCTCCAGCGTCTCGCGATTTCTCGAATGCAACGAGATAACCGTTGAAGGGATGTGTTAGATACCTGCCGTAAAGACTGTGTTGTGTCATAATTGGAGCAGTTATTTCGCAAAAATTGTTATCATGCATCCAATGGTTATAGCTGGTCATGCTGGAGGAAGAAGTGGGAGTGCATTGCCGACGTAGTCACCACCGTCAAAGCAACAAACACTGCGCCTAATTTCGAGAAAAACACGGCACACGTTGCGCCGCCGCCTCGGTTCTCGGAACGAGTCGCAAATCATCTCTGAGGCAAGCGACTTCAAGCATTGCCGCGTGGATATATATATATGCAGGCATTTCGTAGACGTGACTCTGCAGTGCCCTCAGTATAGGCACGCGCGCAGACGAGACATCGGGGCGAGCGTGGGTGTGATAGCCGTTGCATACTTGAGCGCATCTGGTTCTGGTGAACATGACCGCGAAGCCGGCAGTTCTGAGAAAATTAAGGGTTAGCGCTGTCATAGTCACGCATTTCTCAGAGTTTATTGAGGAAGTGCATTGCTTGAAAGAAATGCCCGGTATCGAAAGCAGGATGACACTGAGCGTCGAAAAGGTTTCATCGTGCTTTGCATAATACGGTATGTACAGCTGAAGGCATCGCAGAAAGCGTCCAGACGGCGGTATACAGAGCAGACGACGCAGAGCAGACGGCGCAGAACGCTGGCGCCACACGTTTGTCGAATCGTCTGTTTGATCTTTCAAGCGTAAGACCTCAAGTATAACTAATCCAAATTCATCGGAGCCGGCGTTTTAACGAATTCCATATTTTACAGCGGTACGGTCATAGCGGCTCTTATGAGTCACTGTTAGTGTCTGTGGCCTCAATGCACGGCCTCAATGCACCACAATGAAGGAGATTCGAAATGCACAAAACGAACACAGAAAAAAAACGCATCGAGAAAATCGCCTCAACGCACGCATCCACCGAGTCCCAACAGGGCAAACAAAGCCAGCCTGACGTCCTTTCTCACTCCATCATCATCATCATCATCATCATCATCATCATCATCATCATCATCATCATCATCATCATCATCATCATCATCATCACTATCATCATCATAACTATTATTATTATTATTATTATTATTATTATTATTATTATTATTATTATTATTATTATTATTATTATTATTATTATTATTATTATTATTATTATTTTGACGTGCTGGTAGACGGAACTCGCAAACATACTCAGCGCTTGTGAACAGGGACGTGACAGACACGTGACAACACGATTCTCGTTGTGTTGTCGACTCCTTCAAGCCTGTTTTACACGCGAGCGATTTTGCCCCAAAAGCGGAGCGGCAGCGTCGGAAGAGCCCAAAACAGGTTACTACATAGAGCGTCTACTAAGCGCTGCGATGAACATCACCAGAGTTGGGGAAAATTCGATCGCGGGAGAGCGTCTGACCAATGGGGGAGCAGTGACGTGGGGCACGTGACGGCAGGGGCGAGGACAAGGAACGGGTGCTCTTGCCGAGAGGAACTCGCTCCGACTATAGGCAGAACGGGAAATACTGCCCGGCGGAGCGGCGTGCATCGCGCAAGAGGGGTGCATGTGAAACCGGCTTTACACCCCTGGTCGCTATAGCGCTGAATATGTTTCCGAGTCCTACTTCTTTTCACCTCTTTCTATCGCATTGCACAATCACCCATCCTAACAGTTCCATTCCTGCATGCCGGGAATCGGGCGATCACCCGCACGCTTAGGCAGGGCAGAACTTCAATTCCGGCTGTGGCGGCGTGAAATAACGAGCGACCGCGATAAAACTCGACGGACGCTTTGTATGTTCCAATGCGTGTCCAGCCAAAGCCGGTAGCCTTTCTGATGACTGCCATGTCTCCCATTCATTGCTTGTGCATGTATAAAGTTTGGCGTAGCACTTGGTATGGGGGAAAATCCACATTCTTGGCGCGCTTCTACGAACAGCTTGCCGTGGAACCGCTGGCCGGCGCACTTGCCCTTCCCCGGTGAAAGTCATTCGCGCCATTTCGTGTCCGCTCAAACGGCAAGTGTACTGTGTTTTCGGCGTATATGAACACTACGCATGTTAATCATCAAATGTGTGTCGTTACTGTTATTACTAGCGATATTTACCAGGACGTTCAAGTTTCCCAAACGAAACTAGCTGCACGGTTGCGGGTCTGAGTCATGATGACAGGGGCAGAGATAAGAGATATCTGGACTCGAACGGAGGGATGGACGTCAGCGAGAGACGTCATATGGCTTCGTCCTAAAATATCAGATTGCGATATCGGAAACGTCTGAGCACCGACAAGCGCACGCCCCGGAGAACATCAGAGTTGCTGTTACAGTTCGCTGTTAGAGAATGGCTTACAAATCCCCGCGACCATCTTTACGAAGTGAATGAAGATAGAGAAGCTTGCTCGTAACTGATCGGAAGAGCTCTCGAATCACGCGTACAAGTCTCCTACCATCGTATAAAGACGTGACACGTTGTCGTAGAGGTGATCGTATGTACACTTATGTCTGCACAAGATATAATCATTTACATATCGATGCCATTATATGCGAGGATTATAAAGCTGTGAGACGTGTTTTCCTTTGGAGATTACAATTTCGTGGTCGATGAAGTAAGTGGCGAGGGGATCTTGAATTAGAGGTTGCAGTTGAAAGTAGAAGAAGGCTATGGCGGTACCAAGGAGGATTAAAAAAAAAATGCTGGAGTGGAAATGATTGCGCAGAACTGAAGCCGTTCCTCTGGCAAGATGGCTGTTGTGGCGGCCATCTTACTAGGGGCATGATATAGTATCACCGTTCAGCGATTAAAAACGAAGCGTTTCCCTCGCACGCCCAACGAGTTTAATGTGCAAACTTTTTCGGGTTTTTTTTTTATTGATATGATATATAAGGAGATGAACTTTTTCGGGTCACATAGTGCTCCAAGTGCGTTTTACAGTCACTAGTTTTCCTTAATCAGCCTGTAATTGGAGGCTAAGTTCTTTGAAGATTCAGTTATCCATACTCGTTTCTGCGTGTTATTGCGTCGGGAAACAACTATCTTTTAATATAGAACTAACGTAGCATTTACATAAAATATCAAAGCCACTTGATCTTTAAGTGGGCGCTATCAGAATAGAACATGTTTCCGCCATCTTGGCAGTGGCAAAAGGTGGCTTCACGTCTGCTGGCAAGGCATTGCGGGAGCTTCCACTCCAGCAATTTTTCTTCAATCCTCCTTGGTCGGTACAAGTTCCGAATCGAGGTTTTCTTGCCGCCCCTTGCGTGGCGCCTCTGGTTCGCGGGCTCTCACCTCAGCGTCCGCCTATTCGACGAGCCTTCTTTGCAGCGCGAAATGCACATAATGCCTTACAGATGTGCACTGGGTACATCACTCATCACCAGAATGACGAATGGCCTAGTAGGTGCTCCATATAGTGAACTGGAATATGATGATATTCTAGGTCACTATAGTGCGCCACTACTTCATGAAAGTCGCGGTGAGCGTGTAGTTGGAACTTTGCAGAGCTGCGCCTCTAGCGCACACGCCAAGAGACATGCCCCGAGCGTAATGAGCTTGGCGAGCAAGCTCCTAAAATGTTATCTCCGCCCACAGAACCACTGCGCCCTCAACCAGCCTGCGCCTCACCTGTGCAATGGAGTCGTGTTGTTTGATTTTCGCTGGAACAAACATTTTGTAGCAGAAAATGCCAGCAATACGTATGAGGCCAGTTAAAATTTCGACGTTGCTATACCTAAAACATTGCGTATGGTTGCACATAGATGTCAGAATTTTGGTTGTAGTTTACCAGGACGTTAAAGTTTTTTTTTTACCTAAAACCATAAACACTAGTAGGGAGCTGTAAATTCAACCGTGTGAAAATTTCTTTGACACACGCGATTGAAATTAAGTAATTAATTGAATCAATGGCTTGTTGTGCGCGAGAGCGAACTGACCTCACAGGTGGATGCAAAAAAAAAAAATCACCTTACGTTGTGAACGATCCCTTGTTTGTACAATATATATGATCGAGATGATTTGCAGTCGAGATGATGAAACTTATATAAACAGTAAAGACCGTATACGGTCTTTACTGTTTATATAAGTTTCATCATCTCGAAGAATGTCCCGTCCTTGTTGTACAATTTTTGCATTGTATATCGCTGCATACGCAAATAAGTTATTTTCGCTGCACATAACAACTTGCACTGTACAAACGCATAATCATCATTGTCTATCTTTCTGTGTACACATAAGTTATGTGAGATATATCTGGTAATCAAATTCTCCTAAACGGCTCGTGTTTTCTGAAGGCCGTGCATGCTGGATTTCGCAGCCTCGGAGTAAATCGCTTTGTTTTTTCTGGCCGTTGTTCTCGAGGTCGCTTCACCTATCTTCTCATTGTTGCTGGTGCCTACTGTCTTTGGCGTAATCGATGTGAGGCGGTTGCAGCAGGTCGTTGCCGTCGCGCTCTCCTCCCGATTTTAAAGCGACTGTACAAAAACTACTATGTGTTTTGTCGGGGGAACTTTTCCTTCTCGGTGAGGCGGAATTCCTTCGACACCAGTCATGCCCTTTTGTGTTTGTCTACAAGAGATGTGTAAAGCTTGTGTTCAGGCTAGCCTGCATGGTTTTCGTAGGTTAATGTTTGTTTAGTACTCGCACAAATACCTTGTAAATACTACGTAAATACCTAACATATAGATATTTAGGTTTCATATGTGTGCTCTTCGTTTACCATGTAATGTACGTATGTAAACATATCTTTTTGTAACAGTTTTTTGTGAGAAGAAGAGACAAGGACAGAAAGAGCACTCTCCTGTCCTTGTCTCTTCTTCTGTAGTTACGTCGTAACTACTCGTAGTCTTGCGCTGTGCAAATATGTTGATTCCCAATCACCAACTAGCCCAAGCATCTGTCTTATCAAGTGTCTGTGTATGTTGTGTTCCGTGTACATATGTAAACGTACCTTTTTGTCACAATTTTTTGGTATGTCTGTGGATGTTGTGTTCCATCGCGAAGTTCTGTTGGATTATGCTTGATGTTCACTGTTCGTGAGAATTAATTTCTCTAAACAGGCCGCAGACTCCAGAGACAAATATTATACGTATTTTGAACGTAGTCTCATAACTGTATCCATATTTTTTTGCTAGAGATATGAAAAAAATCTACGCATCTCAACGAAGTGAATTATGACGCTATATATAGGCGAAGGTCCATAATGTCTAAGTTGAAGTCTCCGACTAGTGTTATGCTCGGACAGACAGCGCAGCTGATCGTGTACGTATTGTGCTTAATATGCTTGATTGATACACACATGAAGTCGGTTTTTTACACAAATGTTCTCGATTTCCATTGTGCAGGTGTTCGCTACCCCTTTTGTGTAGCGTAATGGAGCCTGTGGAGCTGCGCTCCTAAAAACATGCTGAGTTATTTGTTACGTGTAGTTCATTGAAACATAAAGCAGCTCACATTAGTGAGGTATCTGTATTTTATTTTGTACGCTTATGTAGTCACCTCTCAATAGTTCTTGAACTGACCGCAGAAGGCGGTACTTGTACATATAACGAAATGCATATACGCTGAAAAATGCAAATGGTACGACACTAGAGGACGTTACTTGTAGTATGATAATAAAAATCACTGCATATTCATGGAGCGAAAGATGATGAGTGGGGCGAAGCGTCCATCATTCCGTCCGTGCTTCCGGCCGTCCGTTCGTTCTTGCTTCCGTCCATCCGTCCGTTTGTTCGTCCATCTGTCCGCCCGTGCGTCCGTCCATTAGTACATCCGTCCGTCATGTTGCGCGTCTGTGTGTGCGTGCGTCCACCCGTCCATGCGCTCGTCCCTGCGTTCATCCATGCGTCCGTCCGTCCGTTCGTGCATCCCTGCGTTCGTTCATGCGTCCATCCGTCCGTCCAAGCGTCCATCCATTCATGCGTGTGTCCGTCCTTTCGTGCATCCGTCCACGCGTCCATACATCCATCCGTCCGTTCATCCGTGCGTCCGTCCCTGCATTCGTCCATGCCTCCATCCATCCGTCCGTCCCTGCGTTCGTCCATGCGTCCGTCCTCTCGTGCGTCCATCTGTGAGTCCGTCCGTCCGTGCCTTCGGCCGTGCGTCAAACAAACAGATGGACGATGGACGGACATGGCCAGCTGATCATTCACGGTTTGCCGATAAAAAGTATGATACGCGGAAGGCGGCGGTGGCTCGCGCTCGAAGACGGAACCCCGATGTGCGAGCGCGCGAGAAAATAAGAATGACGCCACATGAAGACGTTGGCGATCGTCCCAGCTTAGATCTATTCTCCATTATTCACCCCGTAGATATGCTTTCATTTTAAGGGTGAAGCTCCTTATAGCGGCACCCGTTCATCTCTCGTAGTCGTAGTAGTAGTAGTGTGTAACCAGTCTTACATTTTGGCCTCCAAGGTGGTGCCGGTGGGAGATTTCTTCTGTGCGTTGTTGAACAATGAAAAACTCGCAGCGTGCGCGTTAACTAAAAGCCGCATTCTCCGCCTCTCATTTCCCATTAGCAGCCATTGGCATGTACATCGAGCACTATCTGACTGAAAAAGTTTGCTACGTCATACTCGCTGGGCGTAACCTCCTTGGTTTTAGAAAGCTTTAGCGAGCGTTGAGCCGCAGTGTCATGAATACTCCTAACTAGTATACACCATAAACTCGAGGTGATTAAAGGTGGGAAGTAGACACGAAGCGCAATCCGTAAGAAAGTGCGCGTGTGCCACCTCTCGCTTAGTCCTTGGAATGTCCGCTGGAAGGCGGTGCTTCTATATGGGGAATATATGATGAAAAGATGCGAGATGGTGGTACTTGGAGTGTTGAATAGATGGACGAACGGACACACAGAGAGATGTATGGATTGACGCATGAATGGCTGCACGGACTGATGGACGCATGGACGGACGCAGGGGTGGATGCATGGACGAACGCAGGGACGGACGCACGAACATACGCACGGACGGGCGGATGTACGCATGGACGGTCACACAGACGGACGCATGGACGGACGGAAGCAAGAACGAGTGAACGGATGGATGCTTCGCCCCACTCTCCATCATTCACTCCGTGGATATGCTGCCATTTTTTTTTGGCGTGCGGTTTATGCTGGTTTTCGGGGACAGGGTGTGCGAACTTTCGTGTCCAACGGCCGATTTCCGCGTGGCCGCTTCTCCGCTCTTTTAATAGTTGCGGGGCTGTTCAGCCTTTGGAGAAACCGATGTGAGGCCGTAGCTGCAGCCAATTGCCGCTGGCGTGCTTTGTGGCCGATACTGGGGAGAGTGAGACGAGAGATCCTCGCGTTCTTCTCTGAGGAGCTTTTCTTCCTCGGCGAGCACGAGTTTCTGCGGCATTGGTCGTGCCATTTCGTCAAGGTTGAACACCAAAGGATACAACTCACTTTTCGACCGACTTGGTGCTAAGCAGCGCCCGTTGAGTGGTTATATATAATTTCATTTGTTACAAATCGTGTTTCATTGCATCTATTGTATCGTTATACCATTGCATCATGATATCGCATTGAGTTTTTGTGTACATGTATGCCAACATTGTCATGTATATTAGAGCAAATGTCTTTGCCGTAACGTAGTGATGTTGGTCGTCATACATAGATGTGCCGAAGTGTATGTGCCCTGTTACTGGAATGTTATGAAGCCTTTGTGTTCTGCACATATTGTAAATAAATATTTTCTAAACAGTACTCTAAATCGTTGACCACTTTTTCTAAACAAAGCTGCTTGACGGCAATCGTTAACCACTTTCTCGAAACAGAAAATCATGCAGTGGTGTACATTGTTTGAGGCAGTAGGAGTGTGCAGCTATCTCTGCAATGGGCGCCTTTGCTATCTATCTATCTATCTATCTATCTATCTATCTATCTATCTATCTATCTATCTATCTATCTATCTATCTATCTATCTATCTATCTATCTATCTATCTATCTATCTATCTATCTATCTATCTATCTATCTATCTATCTATCTATCTATCTATCTATCTATCTATCTATCTATCTATCTATCTATCTATCTATCTATCTATCTATCTATCTATCTATCTATCTATCTATCTATCTATCTATCTATCTATCTATCTATCTATCTATCTATCTATCTATCTATCTATCTATCTATCTATCTATCTATCTATCTATCTATCTATCTATCTATCTATCTATCTATCTATCTATCTATCTATCTATCTATCTATCTATCTATCTATCTATCTATCTATCTATCTATCTATCTATCTATCTATCTATCTATCTATCTATCTATCTATCTATCTATCTATCTATCTATCTATCTATCTATCTATCTAGCCGCCTATGACTTTTAGCTCTCCTGGCCGTTTCGATGATTATATTGATACGAAAATTGGTATGGCAGAACATGACTATATGACGAGCATAAGTGACTAGTCATAACACGAAAATCACGATATGTATGTCACGAATGTCATGATTTAGATTTCACGGTCCTGCAGCTCTTGCGGTGGTTTCGTTCGCATGGCATGTTGGAAAACTTGTATGGTATGACATGATTGCATGGCAAACACAAGTGACAGACCCTAACATAGAAATCATGACATGCGTGTCATGTAACAACATGACTACATGCCACGCTCATGATGCGCTCGTGGCCGTTTCGCTAGCGTCACAAATACCAAATTTGGTATTACAGTACGTGAATGGATGACGAAAGTATCTGACTGGTACAAACATGATAATCGTGAGATGCGTGTCATGTAACAGAATGACTACATGTCATGCTCACGATGCGCTGGCGGCTGTTTCGCTAGCTTCGCATGTACCAAACACGGTATTACGCGACGCGAACGCACGACATAGGTAAATGACACATCCAAACATGATCATCACGACATGCTTGTCATGTAACAAGGTCAGTACATGCCACAGTCATGATGCGTTCGCGGCCGTTCGCTAGCTTCACGTATGTCAAATTTGGTATTACTTGACGTCAATGAATGACGAAGGTATGTTACTGATGCAAACGTGAGAATCATGAGATGCGCGTCATGTGAGATTCATGACTACATGCCACAGTCAAGGCGCCAATACATTTTGACATGACGCTGTGCGCGTGCTCGCCGGTGTTCATTTCGTCGCGTCACGCCGGCGTTGTCAAGCCAGGCGACGGTCTTGCCATCTACTAGCAGGCGCGCGCCGTTCCTTGTTGCTTTGACGCATGCACGTTTCAGCGCTTCCACCGTCCCTCCGTCACGAAAAGAGGGAGACGCAGTGGGGTATGCATCGGCGCTAAATTGTGCATGTCTCATTTCCCGTCGATAGCCGTCGGGCCGCGCCGAGAAACGCCGGTCACGCCTGGCGTCAGACTATATAGAGTACTCGCGTTTTCATAACGTCTATAGCGTAGCTGTGCCCAGCGTGCGCGCGCGTCAACGCTACATGGAAGTATATTGCGCCCTTCATGATGCGCTCGCGGCTGTTTGGCTAGCTCCACATATACGAAATTTGGTGTTAATGACGTCGATGAATGGTGAATGTACATGACTTGTACAAACATGATAAACCTGACAAGTGTGTCATGCTTTAAGAACATGACAACATACCATGCTCAAAGCGTGCTCGCGGCCGTTTCACTAGCTCCAGTGACACTAAATTTGGTATCACGTGACGTGAATAGATGACGAAGGCAAACTACACATCCAAACATGCATGATAATCGTGACACGTAAGTCATGTTCAGCATCTTTTACCTGAACCTCGTAACATTCTGCTGATTTTAAAGTGACATATCGACCTTTCTCATTCGTGCTTCGCATATTATCGATTCCCACTGATGTAGGATCTGCCAATTTTTTGTGAATGGCGTAGGGTCCACGGGATGCCATTATGCTCTCCCAGAATAGAGTACTTAGTAATCTAAATCGTTAGCCGCTTTTTAGGGGCGAAGCTCCTTAAGCCATAGATCGTGCGTCCCCGATCTATGTAGTAGTAGTAGTAGTAGTAGTAGTAGTAGTAGTAGTAGTAGTAGTAGTAGTAGTAGCAGTAGTAGTAGTAGCCACCTCTCGTTTAGCCTTTGGAATATTCGCTAGATGTGGTACTTGTATATGATGAATATATGATGAAAAGATGCGAGATAGCGGTACTTGTAGTGTTCACTAGCTGGACAGAAGTACGGTGGAATAGACGGACGCACGTACAGACAGACAGACGGAGAGACAGACGGACAGACACCAAGATGAACTGACGAACTCACGGACGGACACACGAACGGGTGGAAGCAAGAAAGAATGCACGGACTGATGGACGCTTTGCCCCACTCATCACTATTCACTCCGTGGAAATGCTGTGATTTTTTTGTAAACACACTAACACATTCGCATACACACGCATAAAATGATTTTTTAGTGCTGATATTTAAGATGTATTCACTGTCTTTACTTGTTTTTGTTTGTGTATGTACAAGGTTGGTGCATAATAAAGCTTCCCCTTTTTCAAAGAATGTAGTCTCGGAACTGTACTGTACCGCATTGCTTCTCTTTCAAAATCCTAATAAAATATTACTATTCTTATTATTAATATAAGTATTATTATTAATACTCTTATAAATACCATTATGATTACGTAAAAGAGCTCCCACTATCCTATTAGTGTTTTCGCTGATAAGCGGAATACCGGCATACACATCAGTAAGGTATACCATGTGCACTTTGTGCTGTGGCCGATGACGATAAAGAATAAGCGTGTTCCATACCACAAATTATCTTTCTGCTACGAATGAAAGCGCGAAGGCGAACGTATGTACTCTCGATCGCGATGCGTAACGGCGACGCGCCCCGCCGCGGTGGTCTAGTGGCTAAGGTACTCGGCTGCTGACCCGCAGGTCGCGGGATCGAATCCCGGCTGTGGCGGCTGCATTTCCGATGGAGGCGGAAATGTTGTAGGCCCGTGTACTCAGATTTGGGTGCACGTTAAAGAACCCCAGGTGGTCTAAATTTCCGGAGCCCTCCACTACGGCGTCTCTCATAATGATATGGCGGTTTTAGGACGTTAAACCCCACAAATAAATCATCAACGTAACGGCGACGCAGAAAACAAGCTATAGCCCAGAGGCGAGAGTCGAGGAAGACACGTCATGCTGGCAACGCGGCAACGCCGACAAGAAGCTGCTGCTCCGGAGGCGGCATGCGGCGGCTCAGCGTCTACGCAGACGGCAAGCTTCCCCGCAGGCGAGAGTCCGGGAAGCAGCGATTAAGGGCCAAACCACATAAGCGCGAAATGCACGCGACAGCGACGAGCGACGCTATGAGCGACGAAACAGGGCGTTCGCGCGACGTGTCGCGTGCTCGTTTTCGCGCGATCGCTCGGTTCTCCAGATTTGGAAACCGTCGCTCATCGCCCGGAAGTGCTGGGCTCAAGCAGCCAATAGCGAAAAACCGGAAAAGACAAAGACTACATAGGTGCACGTGACCCTGCCCGAGACACGAATGCGCAACAAAAAATAACGCAATGTTTATTACGCATGTGCATATAAAAAAGTGCTGCAAGGCAATAATAAATATTTTCCGTTCCACTACACAACAATATATCTTATTTTTAAATTGGAAACCGCTCGCTACGCGGTTTTTTTGGTGCGAGTTGACGGCCTCATGCCAGCAACAGTGGAATTCGCTCGCCGAAGCCGTCGCCTGAATGAGGTTTGCCTGCGCTAGCGACTGATCGCGCGAAGACGATCTACGTCGCGTCGCTCGTCGCTGTCGCGTGCATTTTCGCGCTTATGTGGTTTGGGCTTAATCGCTCCGCGGTTCCCGTTCATGAGCATAAGGCGTTTCACGCTTGGCAGTGCGGAATGAAAGATCAAGTGGCCAACGTCCCGATGGACGTTCAGAAAACGGTGCAGTGGCTTCCTAGAAACGTATACCCTACGTCGCAACCATGGGCGTGCACATAAAGCGAAAGCTGATAAGCAAGCTAGAAGGGCCAGCGTGCGTGTGCAGTTGAGCGCGTCGCGAGTGTTAAGCCCTCTTACGAGTCTGGCCAAATCAAGAAACTAAACATTCACGCATGGTTGAAGTATAGAAAACTCACACCTGTACAGATACCTCAATATAATGAACGTGTGCAGACCTCGTATTTGCTTACTATACAGGCTGCGAACCATCGAAAAACAATTGGTTATACATTTCACGAACCACAGAGCAGTAATAATGAAGGCAAAATGGAATGCAGTACTCAACACAACATACGAGTTATGACCAATAAAACACTGTCTATATACCCACGCGCTGTGACTAATTTTACATGCGTGACTGGGTGAGTGATTATGCACCCCAGCGCTTCGCGTATTCGTCGTGATTCACTTAATGAATATGCATGGAACTGTTTAGTTATTGTGGGAAGCTTTTCGTTCGTTTTTATAATAAAATCTAAAAGCAAGCATGCGCTGATTGCGCTGTTTTAATCAGTTTTCTTTGAATTGGTCGAGTGCACTTTTGCGATTTTCATACTCACAAACAGCTGAAATTGAACACAGGTACACAGTAAACTTAACCATCCTTTAAAAAAAAAAAAGGTTGAAACGCGTTACACTTGACTGTCACGTGACACAAATATACGACGTTCTGAGACTAAATCTCAATGAGGGACACCAGCAAGGGCTGCCTCTCATGCTCACAAAAAAAAGAAGATTCCGGACCGCTCTGACCGCCTCTTGATTTACAATAATGCCCTAAATCATTAAAATATGTTCTAAACACAAGCAGACAGCCTAACGTTCTCCTATATTAATGAGAGGTGTAAAGAGAGGGGTGCGACGGTAAAAGCCAAGCCAATGTAAGCGAGGTCCTCAGATGTGCCAAGCCTTGTGCCACTTAGTGCGAGGCGCGTTAATGATTGTCTTGTAGTGCTGTGCGTTGTGTTGTGTGTTGTATTTCTATTCTAGTGCATCCGAAACGTATACGGTTTTATATATGAGCGCGTGGACTAGCAACTTTCGTGAGAAACGCCGTGTTTTAAGCGCAGTCGTGTTGCAATTCATCACCTATTTCATTCGGTCACTGAACACGCTTCGAGTTTGATGAAAGTTCTTTTTTTTTTCTCGTATATTTGGCTTCGTTTGCTAAGTGACGAGATCTTGGCACCATCCAAAAGGGCATCAGCTTCATACCCTGTGGCCCACTTCGCTAGCACCGCTGAGACATGCGAAACTGCTGCTTTTCCTCCGGTGAGCTATATCGCATACTTCTGTGTTTTGCGAGCCTTCTTCCCCTTCGTTGGTGACAAGCTTCCACGGTGCGCGTGAAATTCATATAGTGGTTTTGGCACATAAAATCCCAAATATTGTTATTATTAGTAGCCTATTACTTCTCTTCCCAACTCCTTGCTATGGTTGCCTTCTCACCTCCTCGTTTCGTCCTCTTCGCCCTTACTTCTGTTCCTCATTATCTTGCTAAATTGTACTATACTGCATGTATGCTTAACCCTTTGCTCTCCTTCTTTCCTGCCTCCTCACCCTCTCACTACACCGTGCTCTTTGCTTAAGTATACTGTACATTGCTATGCCATTCTTTACTGTCTCCGCTCTTTCCCATCCTCATATTGCTTGCACCACCCTCACCTCGCTTTCCTTCCCCTTTGCTATACTATAATACACGTGGATATGCTGCGCTCTTTGATAAACCGTACCACAGAAGGTTATGCCCGAACGTAAGAAGTGTACATTTAAGGGCTTGTTTTTCTTTGTTAGACAAAATAATAATGAGATCTAACCGGCAGTCATGCCAAGAAAACTATATGGTATGCCGTTAGAAGTAATTGTAATACAAATGTGAAGAAAGAAAAGCGAACGAAAATGTGACTTGCCGTGGGCTGGCACCGAACTTGCGACCTTCGAACAACGCGTCCTCCAATGCTTGAGCTACCACGGCGGCTGCCCCGCCGCGGTGGTCTAGTGGCTAAAGCACTCGGCTGCTGACCCGCAGGCCGCGGGATCAAATCCCGGCTGTGGCGGCTGCATTTCCGATGGAGGCGGAAATGTTGTAGGCCCGTGTACTCAGATTTGGGTGCACGTTAAAGAACCCCAGGTGGTCGAAATTTCCGGAGCCCTCCACTACGGCGTCTCTCATAATCAAATAGTGGTTTTGGGACGTTAAACCCCACAAATCAATCAAAACCACGGCGGCTAGCACCCCGGTCCACTCTATGGGGTTTATATGAGCATTTGAATGTGGGAGCTTCAGTCAGCGCCACCACTAGCCATCGCGGCGAGTGTGACACACTCCTTAATCTGCCTTGTTTGGCGTCACGTGGCACGTGAAGGTATTACGAGCGGGCAGCGTACCAATACGTTTCACCTCCCCCGTTCACATTTCCTTCCTCCTCACCTTGACATCACTCCTCGTCCTTGTCTTTGCCGCTCCCATACTGTACTAAACTATTATACTGTACCGTGTTAGCATGTGTAAATTGATAGCCTAAAAGCGCCTTTGCGCATACTCGCTTTTGGAGGCGTGCACCCACCGTACTTTCGGAAACGATCACCGGCATGACCTCGCGCTAAAACGGCTCAGTGGTTGAAATTAAAATCCCGGTAGCTACCGCGGCCAGGGCAAAAATCAACTAATCAGTTAGCGAAGATGCCCCGGATGTGGGTCAGCTCTGACGCTGCCCCTTAACACGCGTTCCTTATCGGTGAAGAGCTTATCTCAAAACGTCGATCGTGCGGAATCCGTAGCTTCGTCTCCTTCCATTCTGCTGTGCCGGTTAGAGTGTATATGCACGGTTCAGCGAACTACCGCTAGAGGACAACGATCGGCCCTTAGCTGACAGGACGAATGGAACTGCAAGCTGTCTGGACGATTAAAAGGTCGGCTTGCTCGTGACCTCTCGTCGGTAAAGCGCCTGTAGATAAGAAAACAAAAAATCACAACGTGGGAACGGACCGCTGCGCGTTGAGTCGCGCACCTCAGGACTTCAAATGAAGTTTCGCATTCATCCATCCAGTTCCAACGCCGTGAAAATAGCCGGACATCCGCAAACGCTAGAGTGATTGGTTAGCTATACGGACACGTGGTGTCGTAAATCTGCCGCTAGATTTGAAATACATGCGATCACACATTTCGACCATCATCATTAATAACTTTATCATCGTCATCTACTTTAATTATTCATCTGCTCGCTCAGTCCTCTGGTCACGTGACGTGCGTGATGACGACTAGCAGTGCTGTTGCCGATGATGATACTACTGTAGTACTAGAGGTAGTTTTGCTGTTACTACCACGACGACGAAAGCTATAGAGGCCCGTGTACTGTGTGCGTCGGTGCCCGTTAAAGAACACCCCATGGCCAAAATTTTCGGAGGCCTCCACTACGGCACCTAGCTCTCATAATCATAGCGTGGTTTTTGGACGTAAAGCCCCACAAATTGCCCTAAATGTTGACTACGATGGTCCAGGGTGTCGACCACAGGCAGCATCGTTGCAAAAAGAGCTTCGTACTCAATGACCAGCCCTTAGCTAAGCTCAGCTAGGCTGACATGACGACTGGGACGTACCCCTTTCTCTAGTGCCCACAAGAGGTCAGTGCACTAGGCCTCAAGTGACGCAGTGAGATAAGCTTTAAGAAGGAAGCTTATCTCAAAGTCGAACTTACTACAGCATTTCGTAGAAGGACGATCGGGATGCGCCTGCAGTGATAAGAGGCGGTCAGCGCACCTGTACTACAAGATATGACGTCATTACGTACAGTGTCCGCTTGCGATAGCTTCGATGGAGATTAGACTCACAACAGCATCATACCACCGCGAATCTCACGGACTCGCAAGGCGCGGCGCGCACTCGACCGATCCCCGAACGCTGCTCCATTAAGAGACAGACGTCCGTTCGCTTATACGTCAGGGCAACCGCTCAAAGCTGTGTTGGGCCTTCCGTGCTTATCGGCTTGTTTCACACGGCTACATTGCTCAAGTGTCCCGGCGTCCGTGTTGGCGGTTATAGAATATAGGTCGCGAGGAGGGCAGAACAGTTCATCTATACGGGACGTGAGAAGGGCGTCGGTCACGCAGTGTAAACGTATAGTGTTCAGCACAAGTGTGGTGTGTGACGTCATATTGCCACGCATTAATGTACTCCGGGGGGGGGGGGGGTGCAATGTGCACAAGAAAGGATGGGGCTGCTATCCCAGCGCCATACATTGACAGAATAGGTAAATGAGGACGCTAGGGGGGGGGGGGCGAAGCCAGCCCCGTACATTGACAGAATAGGGAGGGGGGTACTGCGTCAAACCTTTGCCTGCCCCTCTGAATGTGTACCATGTGTGCACACGTCTGACGACAATCTTTACCGGTATCGCCTTTGAAATGGAGACGGTGTCATCTAAGATAGCCGGTGGCGTAGAGTTACCTATAAATACACTAGATGAACTCTAGCCTTAGTGTCTATGGGAGCTGCAACGCACGGCGCTTCAGCCGGCATGGGAATGATGGGTAGCACACAGATTTCTCTATAGTCTTCGTTCTGTCGGCTGCGTTTGGCTTGGCTTGGCCTGTATCCACTTTGCCACGTGACGACAATAGGCAAATGTTCAGGAGTTGCACTTCACCACCTTAACCTTTTAGGCTCACCAATTCGAATTCGGGTCGCGAAGTTCAGAAGGGTTTTTTCTTTTATTCGTAACAAAACTGAAGTCCAACAATAAACAAAGTCACACGTGGGATACACTAAGAATAGGCGAATTTGTGTATACCCATCATTCCTATGATCGCTGAACGATCGCAGAGCTAGAGTATAGTTAATTTCAGGAAATCATGTGGCCCGTGGTACCTTGGTTGAAACCAGGTTTCATTTCATTCGTTTCAGCCACAAAAGGTAGTATGTCACCTCATATCATGACGCGTGTTAGGTGTTGATGGTAATGGAAGGCGGATAACGCATTCGACTCTGAACGTCAAGGTTATGAGGCGAATAATGCACGATTCTCACATACTGTGACTCCTTATGTCTTGCCCTCTATTTTGTAGCTGGTTGGGCCCCCCATTTCACAACTTTATGTTTTGCAAAATTAGCAGCGGGTTTTCGCCTCCATCGAAATGTGACCGCCTCGGCCTTGGTCGAACCCACGACCTACACATTTGATTGAATCAACCAGGAGCCTGTATATAATAATAATAATAATAATAATAATAATAATAATAATAATAATAATAATAATAATAATAATAATAATAATAATAATAATAATAATAATAATAATAATAATAATAGTGATAATAATAATAATAATAATAATAATAATAATAATAATAATAGTGATAATAATAATAATAATATCACGTGACTTGCTAAAATCACTATTGTAATTGTGAGACGTACCATAAGGAGCCACCCATGATTACTGTGACGAACTAACTGTGCACTGATGTGGACGTACAAAACTTAAGCTGTTCTTTTATTCGTTGTATTTTTTTCTAGTACTACCACGTAGCAGGCATTACCGGCTCTAACGAAACCCAACTTTCCATGATGATGATGATGCTGATAAAAATTTGGTTCACGTCCAGAGCGTGCTGCCCGGATGGAAGGGAGGAGGTTGAGGCCCCTTGCAACCAATTCTAACGGTGCCCCCACTCCTCCCGCTCTTAACCAGCTCTTCTGAATTGTTATATGTGGGTGCTGCAGTGTTATACTTATGTCATACTTGAGTATTATACTTGGGTATTATACTTGGGTGTTGGGTGCAGGCCTGGTGGTTATTGCTATAGAAATATCAGTGGGGCTATCTTCTTTGATAGCTCAGAGCAGCGGGAAGTGAGGTAGAGTAGTAAAAGAAAATACAACACGGAGAAGGCTTTTTTTTCTACCCGGATGTTGTATTCAGCCAGGCGAACACGCATGACGTATGAAGAGAGCACGTAAAATCGAAACTACAATATACACGGAAACCGCACAATAGCACGTGCCAATAACGCTTCTTCTTGTCGTCGTTTTTTGTTTTTTTTTTCTTTTTTGTGTACGCAGCTTTTTTTTTTTTGCTCTACACTCGCCTTTCCATTTATCTATCTACATATCTCACGCTCGCTTCATCGACTCTTAGACCCTCTCCACCAGGCGGCGCCTGGGCAGAAGCACTCGAGATAATTGAGCGTGTCGTGCGATAAGAGGGAACTCCTCAGACACGAAAGAGCCGTTGTGTCTCAGGTAGTAATACGCACGCATTTGCGCCGGGCTCCCGTATCGAGAGATGCGTCGGGTGCATTCTTTGTGCTTGGAGTGGCCGAGAGAGGAGGAGGACGACGAGAAACAGCAGAGGAGAGTGATGAGCTGCCGGAAAGAGCAGACATTGCAGCCGCGAGCGAGGAAAAAGAAAATGAGAGCAAGTGCGGAATCGCGTCGTGTCTTGAGACAGCGTGCACGCACGTATACACGCACGTATACACGCATGCACACACACGCTATGACAAGATGGCGATGACGATTTGTCGTCGAGTGCCCGACGGTCGGCACGATTCGTCGACACCGAAGAAGATTGCTCGCAACAGCGCAGTTTTACAAGCACTCGAAGAAGTGGCGGAGACGGGGTCTCCGCTGTCCGCAAACATGTGAGATGGTATTTCTAAAATGTTAATTCGAGCGCGAACACACGACACGATCACTCACACACGCCAAACACACACATCACTCTGTGTGTGTTTGATGCCTGGGTGTGTGCGTGTGTGAGTGATCGTGTCGTGTGTTCGCGCTCGAATTAACTTTTAGAAATGTTGTACCAACTAGCCCAACAACAAGTTCCTTTACGATATGTGAGATGGTATAGGTTGCGTTAATTTCTTCCCAAAGGGACCGCAGTGGGAAAGTCGGTTACAGGAATCGTCATGCTAAAGCATGACCCTGTTAATTGTATCCCCAGACATTGCGTGACTGGTGCCATGTTGTTAAGTCAATCGCATTCTTTTCGGGAATCCTTAGCTAACATGATAATACCAGTCTCAGATATTTCCTCTGTGCAATACTCTGGAGCGCAGCAGGCAGGTGTAAATAAAAAAATAAATGAATAAATAAATGAATAAATAAATAAATAGGAGTGACTATAACACTGTTTAAATGCCTTGAACGCTCTCTTATCCATACATATATACGTACATTATACGCAAAGACGCTGTTAAGCCTAAAAGACGTAGCAACGTAAACTCAACACACGTTAAGCTTCATGCTCCCATCAAAAAAACGTTTAGTGCTTAAAAGGGCACGACATGTCGAAGTTCTGAAAAAAATAAGAAGCGTTATGTTAATATCGGGTGGATTGTGTACTCTGTAATTATCCGTGTTCCGTGCATCTTTTTTTTGTTTTGTTTTGAGGAAGACATATTGCGGTGTAAAATTTGTGTAAGGCTGTAGGAGTACTGAATTTTCAAGAGATACTGCAAACAAAACCGAAAAAATGGAGGCCACGCATGACAGCACGTTTACTGTGAGCAGAAATATCTAGCATGCTATCAAAAAGAACACCAAGATCCCTGAAGTGATAAACCTTACATAAAGACATGGTATTGACAGAGTGTTGAAATGACACGATTGACGTTTTGCGACATATACTGATAAATTTTGTTTGAGGTATTCAGGCAAAGGCTAGTGTTGTCACACCATTCGGAGAAGTAAACACAAATCCGACTGCAGCAAGCGATAGTAGTTAACTGAATGAATTTCCTTAAATATCCTGATGTTATCGGCATACAAGACAAAATAAAAGTTACGAATTGCAAAAAAAAAACATCACTAACGTAATTTAAAAAAAAATACGAGGGGGCCTAATACTGGCCCTTGAGACACTCCACTAGGAAGAAAAAGAAAGAAGAGTACGAGAAAGACGCTTGGCCGCTTACGGCAACAAAACGCGATCAATGAAGCATAAAGAGAGAGAGATAGAGAGAGAGAGGTTTATTCACAGAAAGGCAGAGAGGTTGGCCTGAGCGATAGCTTGCTCTAGCCTGCTACTCTACACTGGGGGAGGGGAAAGGGGAGAAGAAAGACTAATGGATGACGGTGGTGAGATAGAGAGGGGATAACTGTGCAGGAGATTCACAGCAGACGAGTCAACATCAAAGTTCGCAAGTTGTAACAAAAAAACAAAACAGGGAGTGGCTGACAATGTCAAAACACTTGCCCAGGTCATCGTAGAAATAGGTGGGCAGGTTTGCGTCATGTAACTAGCAAGATTTGTGGTAGTTAGGTGGCCAGGGAGAAGCCCATGTTGATTTAGAATAAAAGAATTATTCACGCTAACATGCAACATGTTGTGAAGAGCGAGTTCAAAGATCTGCGATGAGGCACGCAATAGAGAAGTTGGGCGATAATTGAAAACGTCAGGTTTGCAGCCCGACTTAAATACTGGAAAAACACGAGCACTTTTCGACGTTTCGGGAAATAATAATAATAATAATAATAATAATAATAATAATAATAATAATAATAATAATAATAATAATAATAATAATAATAATAATAATAATAATAATAATAATAATAATAATAATAATTGCTCAAATTATTTATTTATTATTTATTTATTTGACGTTCCCAGGAACAACCATGAGGTCATTGTGCAGGCGCACGCAGAAATAAAACAATAAAGATAAACAGTATACAGTACAGTCCACAGAAAAAAATCAAATAAAGAGAGCAAAGACGCACAGACAAAACGAAATCAGTGCAAAATGGGAAGAATAAAATACAAGGCAAGAATCATGGAATGACAGTGAAAAATAAAAGGGAACATACAGAACTATGTGGAAGGCTTTCTGTAAACCGTAAAAGAGAAGAATCGGCACATTGTGAAAAACTGTTAAGACAGTGCAAAGCTGAGACAAAAAAAGAGTCAGTGGACTGCGAGAAATACAAAGATCATGAAAGTTAACATAGACTGTATTCTGTGACTAGTAGAGTGTTGAAAGAAGTTGTCAGCTACATGAAATGTAACTGCCAGCTTCAAATAATAATAATAATAATAATAATAATAATAATAATAATAATAATAATAATAATAATAATAATAATAATAATAATAGATCGCTCATTGTTAAAGCCTCAACGAGCCAACCCTTAACGATATTGTATCAAAAACATTAGGAGCGCATAAGGAGTGTTCGGTTCTTCTATCTAACGCCCTCGTGAATGAAAGGGTGTTTACTTCGAAAGAAAAATTAATCTTCTCGTCAGCCGACCTTTTTGTTGCAAGCAACAACAATGGCCGCAACAGACGACCAATAAGTGTAGCGAACTTATTGAACATGGCCGCAAAGTTGTCGCGCCGGTCATTTTCGCATGCGTTTTTAGCGTTCGAATTAGAAGCAGAAAACGTGAGCACTGGCGCAACGTAATTAAGAAGGCGTCAACGTGCTGTTTGATGATTACGTTGCAGCAGGCGAAGGTAGGCAGGTAGTAACAGGGGATGACATGACCGACTGGGCAAATCAATTCGTCGCAGAGTGACAGCGAACAACCACGTACGAGCAGTAATTCAAGACAAATTTCGGCGGTGGAACCCGGGTAACGAAGCCGTTCACAGACAAGCTCGAGGACTCGTACGGCGAGCGGTGGGCCAGACTTCGGACCACGATACCGAAGCGACCGAACCACTCATCACCTTTCACGACATCACGCAGTGCTACAAGCTTTATCAAGGCAAACGAGACCACCCCAGCACCCGCAACTAAACAAAGCTCAACAAATCACTTGGCGGCGGCTTCAAACGATCTCATTCCCTTCCCCGTACATATATGTCCAGCCTTATTCACAGCTACGTGCACCCTTTGCAAGACACAGACCGCAACCTTGGAGCACATCATCTGGGGATGCAGCAAGGACCCTCTCCCACCAAACATCCTAGGACAGTCACCTTCAAGTGTGGTCTGGGAGAGAGTCCTCCCGACTACAAGCCTGGACACCCAGCTCCAGGCCATCAAACGCGCTGACGAGGTGGCGACCAGGCATGACCTGACAGCCCTCGCCACTTAGCAAACCGTCAGCTGCCTTAATAAAGTTGTTTACTACGGCGGTGGAATAGCGGAATCAGCTGCATGCAAGGTATTCTGGGCAACTCAAGGACTTCCACTCCTGTCTTGCTCCCCACACTTGCTCCGGCAGCGCGAATCGTGTTCCAGTCACGGATTTGGAGGCGTTGCTCTACGCCAGAGCCGAGTGAGGACTCGCTCGCAGAGTCCATCGGGTGCTCCGACTTCGCCATTGGAATTCAACGCAAGTACCGACAACTGCCTCCTCTACCGGCCCTCTCCCACTCGCAGCCGGCGTCTGCTGCCATTTTCTTCATAACTTCGAGATTTACAAAGCCATGCGCGTACGTCCAAGTGCCCTCTCTATAGCCGCGCGTCTTTCAGAGGAAAGTGTGCTTACGCGAAGCGCCTTTCTCTTCCCACTATAGTGCCCCGTCGTTAGTAAGCGGGGAACACGTTTAACCAGGTGCTGGCAAAGCGTTAGGAAGAACATGGCTACCGAAAACAAGCGTTAGCCAATGAGATTCGTCGGCTGCGTTTCAGTGGTTGTCGGTACTTAAGAGAGAGGAGGGAAAAATCTAGGGATCTTTTTCTGATTATAGTGTACTAGAATATACTATTCCAGTACACTATAGTCTGGCCCAATTATGTGTTCAATACCGCGGACGCGTCACCAAGTGTTCCAAGAACCCACGTGTGTCTCGTAAGAAGGCAATCAAGTGTCATTGAACTCCCCTACTGATTGCCGTCTTGCCTTTTGGGAAAAGTAACTTCTCGAAAGCTCCTGTCCGTGTACAATACCCGTGCCACACGGGCGTTTGGAAAACCTTCCAGCTGATGGTCTATCGACTCGACGGTCAAGCACGAGCTGGTACCGGGGGGATTTCGAAGGCCGCAGAGTCAGTATAGTCTATAAAGTCAATGTATCAACCCACAATTTTTTTCGTAGCTTCAATCGCCATTGAGGGACGGAAGCGACAACAGCGTGAACGTGCTCCCTGGTTCACAGCGTGCTCGTAGTCACTATTAGAAGAAATGGAGCTAACCGGTATACTTCAAAAAGGGCACATGTGAACGTTGGGAGTTATTTATTGAAAGATTTTTTTGCGCCTTGAAACGTGTGAACTGCACATTCAGTCGAACAACACCGACGTGCTGGCCTTCGCCGCGCTGTCTCTCGCTCACCGCAGTTTCGCTCCTAAACAGCTTGATTGATTGATTTCAATGATTTGATATGTGGGGTTTAACGTCCCAAAACCACTATATGATTATGAGAGACGCCGTAGTAGAGGGCTCCGGAAATTTAGACCACCTGGGGTTCTTTAACGTGCACCCAAATCTGAGCACACGGGCCTACAACATTTCCGCCTCCATCGGAAATGCAGCCGCCGCAGCCGGGATTTGAGCCCGTCCCCTGTGGGTCAGCAGCCGAGTACCTTAGCCACTAGACCACCGCGGCGGGGCATCCTCCTGAACAGCTTAAAAGCTAAGTATGTATGTATAGATATGAATTAATAATTGACTGGAATAGCTAAACGAAAGATCACAGCATAACCACGGAGTGAATGATGAGTGGGGCGAAGTGTTCGTTCGTCTGTCCGTCCGTCCGTTCGTCGGGACGCGTGGACTGACGGACGGACGGACGCATGGACGGACCAGTGTGGAACACCAGGCCCACGCACCTCCCCCCTCCTCTCGCATTTTTTTTTTGTCATGGCATACAGAGCGCGAAATGACAATTGGCCTGCCCGGCCCCTGCTTCAAATAAAAAAGCCCCCCCCCCCTCCCCTCCGCATCCCCCGAAAACAGAAAAGTTCTGCCTGCGCCTTTGCACAGAAGGGCCGTCGTAAACTGCCGTGTATACCAACACGACAACTCCATCGAGTCGATGGGAGTTGTGGCGTTTCGATGGCTGTCGACTGGATGACCTTTCAAAACTGGCCGTGGGACACATGCATAGAAAGTCACCATTTTCGCAGCCTGCGGTCAATGGCTTCTCTTTCGTTGTTGAGCTGTGGGCGCAGCAGACTGAAAGGATTGACGTCGCCGACGCTATATCGCGAAAGGCGGTTGAAAGAGCGGAGAATAGTATAACAAAGCCATGTTAGTCGGTAACGGTGGGGTACACTCTCTAAGAGAAAAAAAAATGGATCCAAAGAGAATTCATGCGTTCTCCTTAAAGACGGTCATATACATGACTAGCCAGTATTCTCGAAGAAGGTGTTGAAGGGGAATTTTTTTTCCCGAGTGTTCCCTTTTCTTGCGTAAGTATATAGCTCACACAGGCTCAAAAGTGGTCCTCATGGAGCACCCTAAAACAACCCCTGGGGCGCATGTCAGCGCTAACCATACTAGCCAGTAAGCTTTCCTATATATAAGGGAAGGAAGTGTATATCTAAGGGCTCGTTTTTCCGTGTTTTAACACAATAATAATGAGATCTAACAGACAGTAATGCCAAGAAATATATATATATATATATATATATATATATATATATATATATATATATATATATATATATATATATATATATATATATATATATATATATATATATATATGTGTGTGTGTGTGTGTGTGTGTGTGTGTGTGTGTGTGTGTGTTTGCTTTTGAAATCCTTTGATAATTACCAACCGGTCCCTTGCCGGCAGCAAGTTACCGACTTTTCTTTATTCACATTCGCATCGAAGTTACTATTCTTAACGTCCCTTGTATTTTTCTTGGCTTCATTGTCTGTTAATTTTTTTAAAAATTGTGTCTAATAAAGGAATAACACGTCAATTAATAAAGGAAACAGACCCTTAAACACTTTTTTTCCTTCATGCACGGAGTCCAGGTATAACAACATCATACGAATTTGTTTACGAAACCAAACGAATCCTTCGCCCCTTCCCCCCCTTTTTTTTTAAATTTACTTTTCGTATAAGTAGTTCGCAACGTTGGCGCCATGCTACGGTGGGTCGAACCTACGACCTTGCGCCCAATAATCCGGAGAGACGCGCTTGGGCATGGAGCCACCATTGTCGAGTCTATAGGAGTGCCGTCTTAACCAATGATACGTCATCTTAGCCTATATCGAGTGTACACCCATGCGCGGTCGAGATCGCTTCTTGCAAACCAGTTCTTCGATCCGTTTTTCACCCTTGAAGGGAGGCCAAGAAAATTTGCATTTACGTAGGTTTAACGCATCCGCTTTTGAATATGCGTGCTAATCAGGCACAGCTGAAACTGAGCGAATAGAATGAGGAAAGTACGTACTTTCTTTCATTATAGTTATACCTCTGCGAAACTTGCGTACCATCTATAATGTTGTTTTGTTTATTTATGTCATATAGGAATCGCCTGTACAAGAACGGAAAGAAGTGTGGAAATAAGCGATAACATATTTGTTCCTTAATTAAAGGTTGTCGGTCTAACGATCAAAATTAAACAAAAAACGAAGCCGGGAAAGGTGCGCACGCATGAAAATAATAAGAAGAAAAAAAGGCAGTTGACTTGTTTTCGCGCTCCTTCCATAAATCGCAGTCTGAGTTCATTACTTTTTTTCGCATGCTGAAGGCAGTTGTCCTGTCACGAACGTTGCACAGTCATCAGCTTTTCATTTCAACACCTTTTTTTACTTAAGTTTTTTTTTTCTCTTTGCGTCAACAGCAAACACTTGCGAGACACGAAATGTTCGATGAAGCTAAATCCCTACTCTGTCTGGGAATGTAATTCCGAAATAAATGTTCCGTATTGCACTTGGCATTCCGAACTATACGGTCAACAACTTGATTACGAGCATTAAGCCCTGATATAGCGGGAAATCGCATTTGTCGTGGATCCAATGTCCAGCAAACTTTTGCTGTTGATAGTACGTGTTTGGTATTTGATATTACTGCTACCCTATACTTTTTCATCCTGTGAATAACTGAAATTCCTGTTTCTGCGCCTAATGACACCTTTCATCACCTATTTTGCAAGCTTCCCTGCAGGTCCGTGTTGTCTGCAGAAATAACTTTCAACATTTTTTTTTATTTCGTCTTTTCGGCGTTTAGTTCGAACGCTTGTCTTACATACACAAGTCTACTCCGTCACCTGTTTGGACGGACAGTGTCGCAAAAGGCGAGAGTGTGGACACTGATACGACGTTTCGGCCATCATTCATTCTTCTGTGTTTTCGTCTGTGGCGTAGCCAGAATTTATGTTTTTTCGGCGGGGGGGAAGACGAGGGGGGCATGGTAAGAATTGTTTGTATGTGCGCTTGTAAACATGCACACGCCAGAAGAATTCAGTAGAGGGGGAGGGGTGTCATACCGACCCCCGCCCCCTGTCCGCGCCGATGGTCGTTTTTATATTTGTAGTAGTAAAAGTAGACGCTATTGTATACTAATACGCACGCATACGGCTGGGTTAGTGCATACGACGTCTAGTGACGACACAGCTGATGCATAGCTCTTCGAATTTCGCCAGCAAAACACCTATTAATAAACATTCGTTATGAACGTATATCCTGTAATTATATTTGGGAAACGAAATACCTGTATAATGAAAACAGGTGTACTTATAGAATAAATAAATGGAATAGAAGTACATGTAGATTAGAAATCTAAAGTATTATAATAAAGCAACATAGGTTGCTTATTTTACTGTCTATGAAGTAATTTGCCTAATAAGCGCAACATGAAGATTGCTAACACGCGAGACAAGTTTAAGGGCCAAATTCAGATAATTATTTGCTGAAGGTTACGGCTCCTTACTTGCGCACATGTACATGCAAGGGTCCCAGAGGGTCAGCATAAACCACGGCTGAAATTTAGATGCGTAAGTTTTATGGGATTTGCAAGGACACTCACGAATACTTTCGTTGTATCCGGTAGTTCTCTGTATAAAGCCTCTCCGTCATAATGACGTTTTTCACTGCAGGCGTATTACCGTATTTATCACTCCCACACACTTCTCGCTCCTGAAGACCGTGTCATAAAAAACTATGAAAGGAATAACTGCGCTCACCTTGAAAGCCAATGTTCAATCCTCAGTCAACAGTGTCCAGGGGGCAGCACAGATGCGTGGAGGAAACCAAGTCCCGGCTTTAGAACGACGTCCCTGCGTCGAAATAGCTCCGTTGTTTCAATCGAAGCCGACGATAGACGGAGTTGCGTAATATCCTATAGCGTTTCCCACGCAGATGCTCGTTATCGCCGAGAATCCCGAAGTTATTATCGCTCAAACAAAGTGAACCAATAGAAACAGAAACCGGCTCAAGTATTCGCCCGCAACCGTACTTATATTCTTCGATGGTTCCACCACGATGTATTTTTGTAGCACTTCCCTAGTGACACAAACCACATTGCCGAAAACGAAAGCGTACGTAAACGTTTACAGTACCTAATCCCGCCTCGTTAACGCTTTCTTCTTCAGCTTGCCAAAGCGAAGGACCACTGAAAGTGAAGATTTGGACTGACGTTGACAGCACTATTTATGGGGGGTTGAATTGGAGAGCTTGTTCGATGTGCGTCTTCTTCTTTTCTTTTTCTTTTTTTGAATCTTTGAAGTTCAAAACGACAAAACAAAATGGGGTCGACTATTACAACTATTATCGTGCACGCAATGACGTCACAGCACTGTCATGTACGACAATACCACGTAACACAAAAATGACGTCGTCGTCGTCACCACCAGCAACATCGATTGGTCACCTTTTTCCCGTGTACAGTTGATCGCATGTACACTTCCCTTCAGAGCTGTATAGCGATGCGCGATCACCAGCGAAGTCACACCCACGTACGGTTGTTATCCTCTTGTTTTCTCGGTTAGCGACAAACAGCAAGGTGCGTAGTGATGTGGGGCCACTAGTTAAACCGCACCGCAATGTGTAGTCGTTCGTTCCTTTCCTCGAAGAGTGATGAACGGAGAGAACAGCTCCCAGGAGAACTTGAAGTGTGAGGGGTTAATCACCAGGGAAGGACGGATCAGAGCGACGGTGATCCGATGGCACTTTCTTTTTCTTCTTCTCTCGGAAGGAGATGAGCGGCAGGAACGGCGCCCAGGACTGCGGCGAACGAGCGAACAAGGTGGCGTTGATGAAGATTTGAAAACGATTCGATGAAGTTGAAGAAGATGAAGGATGCAGAAGAAGGTGATGACCGCGCGCGCCGCACACGCACGTGTGTGCGACTTGCCACCGCCGGGACAGTCTGTGTCGGCGTTGTGCGAAGGCGACGACAGTTCAACGCAACGTCGCGCAGCGCGCCTTCACGCGACAAGAGACGTCGCAAGGACTGAAGGTCTAAAAAGAAAACAAGAAGCAGGAGGTGAGGGAGTCGAGATGAGGGGAGACTCTGTATGCCCCCGGTGTGTGGCCGGTTGCCACACGCTGTGAATACGTGAGAGGTGAAGTGGCAGGCAAGTGGGAGTGAGAGCGGCGAGAGGAGAAGAGCTACGACGGATCTGCCTGAGATAGCGCTGCGGGACGCCTCCGGTGGACGCGTCGTCGCGTTGTAGACGTGGAACTTTGCAGCTGTTAACATTTTCTGGGTGTGTTTGTTGGGGTGAGGGGGGGAGCTGCTGAGACACGACAAATTGCGTTAAGCATAGCTTTTATTCCGTTCAAGCAACACCTAAGGAAATATCTATGCATTTTTCGCTGCCTCCTCTTATTAATGATTGCCGCATTTTTACGCGCAAAACTATGGTACGGTTATGAGGTACGCCGTAGTAGATGGCTCAGGAGACGTTAAGGGCCTCTACCTTGTCGCATCCATGCAGGTGCGGCCACCACGGCCGGGATTCGAACCCGCGACCTTCGGTTCAGCAGCCGAGGATCGTGACAACTATACCACCGATGTGGACGACACGCCGCTGTGGTCTACTCCCTGTAGTTCTCGAATGCTAATCCGACAGTTGCAGGCTCGAATCCCGGGCTAGTAATCATACCGTGGTTTTGCGATTTGAAAACCCAAACCCTGATTATTGACATTTTCTCTCTCTTTTGCTTGGTAGATGGGGAGGGGGGTGCAGTGGTGTTTATGACCGGAACACCACATTAAACGACGGTTTTATTCAAGCAAGTCCCCAGAAGAAATTCATGCCCTTACCGCCTCGTTTTTTTCAATGACCGGTACCCTGGCCTCACACGTGGTCTGCCGAAAGCGGACGAACGACTACGACTGCGAAGCACAGCGGCCACCCGGCACTTCATACCGGAAATCTCTGGCACGTGTCCAACTTCACAGGTGTTAGCTGACACCTTTCACAGTGTGGCTTTGTGTCCTGGCACTCCACTGCCTTTCTCATCTCCCTTTGTCATCTCCCTTGGTCATTCCTACTAGAGAGTCTTGGGAGGAGTAGCTGCTCGGCTGCTTTACCTCGGATGCGCAACGCTCCTTGGGGGCGCGCACCCGGCCAGCGGTAATCTCCAATGGCGACCGGGACTAGTAGGGACTGCCACTCAGGGCTACAGGTTCCAATGTCGACCCGGACTAGGGACTGCCACTCAGGCGCACAGGTACTCTCTGGTATATTTCAGAACCACACCACCGGTTCAGTAAGGACCGACATAATAGTCCTGTCACCTAAACTACGATCTAACCCACTCGACATTCTGGCAAACGCCGTGGGCACCGTAACAGAGATAGTGACATTTTATTAATCTTTGTGTGTGTGTGTGTGAGTGTGTGTATGTCCTCATTCTTAATTTGAGACTTACAGTGGCCCTGTAGTTGCTGTAGCCTTGTGCTTACGGACTGTAATAATACGACGGCTACGTTTAGATGGACGCGAAATGAAGAACCGATCGTGTAAACATAGCTTTATATATGGACGGAATTTGAAGCACCGACATTGTTATGAAATCCCGGATATAAGTCACGCCTTGTGAACAAGACGCTATTGAAGAACGGCTGTTACGCCCCGCCATGGTTGTCTAGTGGGTAAGGTACTCGGCTGCATACCCGCAGGTCGCGGCATCGAATCCCGGCTGCGGCGGATGCATTTTCGATGGAGGCGAAAATGCCGTAGGCTTGTGTGCTCAGATTTGGGTGCCCGTTAAAGAACCCCGGGTGGTCGAAATTTCCGGAGCCCTCCACTACGGCATCTCTCATAATCATATAGTGGTTTGAGGACGTTAAACCACACATATCAATGAAGAATGGCTGTCACATTTTTTGTTTCTTCGTCATTCGGGCGCACCCTCAATCGAATGCTCACACACACCCTTTATTATGAGGTGAATTAACTCCTCAGTGTACTCGAGGTGTGGTACATCTTATCAAAAAATGAATTGAAATACCTATCACATCCTCCAGGGCTACCCTCAATCCACAGCAGAAACTTAATAATCCCCAGGTTTCACAAACCATTGACCCATAAATTGTGGGATATGCCACTAAGCTCCGACTGTAGGGTTATCATCCGTCCCAGATTTCGTGGGACTGTCCCGACTGTTCATGCTCCGTCCCAACAAGAACGATGCACGAGTCCCGAGTCCTGTGCCGTCCTCGTCGGGCCAGCTACATGTCCGGATTTGTTACGGACCGTTCAATGACCAGTTTTTATGTGATCCAAGGCACGCCCAGAAGCGCGCCTCACGCTAAGGAGCACGAGTATCGCACAATTCACATGCACACAGCAATGTTGTGCTAGCTAGCGGTGGCTACGAGGTGCTTTAGCCACTTGAGCCCAACTTCCGCGTGCAGTGCCACAACTTTTACGAGCACATTATCCAGCAAGAGGAAGTACTGCGAACAAGCATAGCCATTTGAAGTGCTTCGAGAGGCCGCAGCTATAAAGAAACTGGATTTTTCTGGAAGATACCTCAATATTGAAAACTGATTTCGCTGGCTCGCTATGTTGCTGTACGCACACCCCTCCCCCCGTTTTACTTGCTTCGTTCAGAGCCAGTAACCCTTGCACCGACCTGAAAACACAAGTTCGGGTCACGGAGAGGGCAGATGAGACAGCGGCCAGGCCCCAAGTTTTCATGGCCGCCTGATCAACAGAGGAGATCTCGCATGCTGAACTTCACCTACACGTGTAGCGTGCCGAATGGGTGCTTTTGCTCCTCCTCTTCCCAAATGAATGCACCGACGACTTGCCCGCCTTTCCTCAATTTGTCAATCGGCGTGCATAGAAAGTTATTTCTTCAAAAGTGACCGTCGTAGAATACGGTGCCAGAAGTGCAACCAACTGACTTCGACAGCCGTACTGGTCCACGTTCAGCAACTATGCCACTGCAGGCAGAGCGTCGGCGCCACAGACGGATGACAAAGCAGGGTCGAGGTTACAGACAGAGCTGAGTGGGAGAGCATGCAGATGTTTATTGCGATAGTGCCGTGCCACTGACAATAGAATCCCACCAGAGAGTGGAAACGTACGTACTGCGATAAGACACATGCGTCATTGCACAGCAATTCGCTGTTGGTCTGCTCGGTAGAGAGAGAGAGAAAAAGAGGAAGGCTAGGAGGTTAATTGGTCAGTAAACACTCACCGAAACTAACACTGATAAAGAAATAGTGAGATATGGAGATGACGGTGGAAGTGTTGGCTCCAGTATTTCTGTTATCTCGTCGGACACCACAGTTTCCATTGTAATAGACAAAACAGGAAAGGTGGACTATATACTGACTCTGTTGCACAGAGATAGTGCTTTTAGAGGTTGAGCAATACGCTGATTTCGGCGACCCACGTAAGGACAGAAGGACGTGCATTTGTATGCTTGGCTCGTGATTGCGAGCGGTAAAAACAGGACTGAATGACGGCATGAATGAAAGACACAGACTATGCCACAAGGACATGAACTACGGACCATGGTGCGGGCGACACACCACAGCGACGTTGTCCGTGGTGTGCGGATTAACCATCAACGGCGTTACAGGCCACAGCATATATTGCGCGTGCCTCTCAGTATATGACTGGACGGCGCGTCTTTTACCACTGCTCGTGCTAGCCGCTGTTCACATTTCATTTGATGATTTAACGCCTGCACTTACTGGTGCAATTCAAAACTATTCCAGACTGAACCTCACTACGTCGCATCCCTGAATCACATTGTGCTCTCTGTGCCTAAAACCCGAGAACAGCGAAGTGCATCGCGACCTTGTTAAGGTCAAACATTCCATACTGCATTCCACTATATATAATCACTGTACCTTCATGGCGCACTGATAGCACACATTTCTTAACAACTATACGTGCAAATTTTGAGTTCATACCCCCTCTGCTTCGAAAACTATATTTAGGCACATCGAGGTTTCCCGCTCACGCGCTCACGCGCCCACTTGACCTACAGATAAGTCTGTGACGGAAAATCGCACGAGTTCGCAGAAGGGGATCAAGTGCCTCACGTCCTGCTCAAGGGTGAGCGCAGAAGCAGCTGTCTGCGAATGCTAAGCTAAAGACAGATAAGATGTAAAAAGGAAGAATTAAAGGTGCAGATAAACGCTAAGGAGGTGCCAGGTGCTACATGCCAAGAAGTAGTAGTCGATGACATTAAGCCTTTCAGGCAGGTTTTGACAAGACGACGGTTCAGACTCAGTGTACACGTGTGGTTGGCCATTTTTAAGAGTGATAATGCGATAAGCGGAGGGTCTACTTATTTGCGTAAGTGTATACGAAGAAGAGAGGCGCGAGCCGGGGGTAAACTTCCGTTGTGAGATGTGCACATCCGCTAATCGGCAGTCATTAATAAAGACATGACTTCGGAGCTTAATGATAAGGATCTGTGAGGATTATATAGTGGATTTGTGATTACACTCTACTCTGCAATACGGTAACAACAAGAAGAAAAAAATAAATTGCAGCAAATGTCGCTGAGAGTCTTCCGCCGGCCAAGTGGCCATTTATGTTTTGACTTGCTTCAGACAGCACATCCTCTATGTTGAAACGGCCAAATATGGCTGGCATTGATAAAATAGAGAAGCTGCTGCGTGAGATGTGGACACCATCTGTCAGTGCCGTCGGAAAATATGAGCTTGTGCAGAACCCAGGGACATTGCCAGGTGGCAGCACCTTCCAATTCCCTGGGTTCACGTTGTGCACTTTTTCGTGCACAACGTCGCATTTTCAGTGCCGCGCGCGTAAGAAACACTAAGGATCTTTATAATTACGTATCTATGTATTTTCTTGCGAAGGAACACACTGCGTAAACGTACGTGTTGATGGTGCACCTCAGATATGCGTAATATTTGCTTTCTGATCGAAAACTTTCACAAGTTTTAACGCCGCGGCCCCCAGATTAATATGGCTGGGAGTTGAACAAGTGTTTAAGAAAACAGAGTGAGCCTTATACCCGATATGTAATTTAGGCAAAGTTTATGTACCTTTCTCTCCATAACCATAACAACTACAGTAATTATTTTACTATCATTGTGATCAGAAGTCATTCTTCTTTTCGCTGAAGCAGATTTAGCACTGGAAATTTTAACACTAATTGTTTGTAATTTTAGTTCAGATACCTAATTTTCACTCGGTGATAGCTACAAGATGTCGTGTTGAAGAAGAGTATTTCCTCAAACAACAATAACTCTGCTTCTTCATATTGCGAATTGTGTTATCTAAATACTGGCCGAAATCCACAATTCTAGATGCTGTGATTGCTGAGATAAAGAAACATGAGTACCAAAAAGGCATGCTTTTAGACAATCGCATTTATAGTTGAACATGTGCATTATTTCAAAAGTACAACAATATAACAACAATTTAGGGTTTTCGTTCAATACTGCGGGGGGGGGGGAGTGATTCTTAAAAGAGAGAAAAAAAGAAAAAGTGAAAAAGAGAGAAAAGAAGAAAAGAAACTGTCTGCAACACAGTCCGACACCTCAACAGTAGCTCACGAGTGATGGGGGTAAGGAGGGATTAAAAGGATAGGGAGAATTAAAGGAATACAAATAGAGATGCAGAAACAGAGAGACCACATACGGAAGTAAGGAGAAGATAGCAAAGGTGGACACGGTCGCAGGAGTACGAGGACGGGGCATCGCTCAGCGAGAGCTCTTGTCGGCGTCAAGAGATGGCGTAGGGCGAGCCGGTCGGCCAGAGCTGCGCTGTCGTCGG